>NC_056743.1:1955337520-1955492520 GCF_019279795.1 Protopterus annectens | reverse complement strand
TGATTTCCCTCTCAAAGTTGCCCATGGATGTTTGTATGAGGGAAAATAGATCCTTACTAGTGCTGCTCAGACATGCCTTCCCTTTATGGAATTATGCTCTGTCTTGCAGTAGCTTCCATCTTTTGTATTACAATCTGTCTATGGCTGGGGTCCACCAGACAGGATGCTGTCCCTTTGTGGTGAGTGTCTTGGCCATATATGTGACTGCATGATCCTTGCATTCTCGGAGATGTCCGTAGAAAGCATTTGTGAAGGGGTCAGCAATGTGGGTTGTGTCTTCCACTGGCCCAGTGGGCGGAAAGGATACCATGTCACTGTTATAAAGTGTAATGTTTGCATTTGCAATGTTATTCACTATAGCCATTTGTGCTGGTGGTGGAGGTGGGATATGTATATCCAGGGCAATTAGTTTGTGGTCAGCTCACAGTAGTTGATGATGCAGCCCATACAGTACCTAGATACAAACCCCCAGAGTGAGGAGGTGCTCTGGACCTGAATCAGTGTTCTGACTGCTGGGGTTTGGTAGTATGTCATATGGAGTGTGCCAGGTACTGTTGCACAGTTGCTGGCTGAGCACTGATACCTGGCCATTTACATGTGTATCCACCAATAGACAGACAGATGCTATATATGTGAGATATGTCGTATCATAACAGTCGAGTAGCATGTGTAGTATGTGTGCCAAATTCTGCTGACATATATTGCTGATATCAGGTTATTTCCTTTTTCAGGAACGTGGCTCACCCGCGAAATCCAGCTTACTCCTCAGCTGAGGATGAGGAGATACACCAGAGCCTGGTGCAGGATTATGCAATACTCTTTTCCCGCACCAGCCAGAATCAGCAGGAGAGAGCTGCACTGTGGCAAGACCTGGTCCGTCGGGTAAATGACATAGGCATGCATAATAGGACATATGAGCAGGTACGACATCACTGCAGTGATTTAATCAGAAATGTCCGTCAGCGTGTGTTGGATATCCACAGGCAACAGGTCGCCACAGGTGGTGGGGTGGCTACACATCCCCCACTCACCAGACTGGAGGGACTACTCATGAGTGTAGTGGCTCCAGTACGCCAACAACAACAACAGCAGCAGACATGCATTATGATGGAGGCTGGAGCCATGCAGCAGCAAGACTATGAGCGTGCAGGTAATATGCAATATGTATAGTTGACTGTTGTGTACACTGGTAGTTAATGCATGTGTGAGGTGTGTCCTTGGTTTGTAGCTGTCATCATAGTATTTAATGTGCAAGTGTGATATCCTCAATATCAGCAGCTGACCTGTGAAAGGTGACTGTTGTACTACTGACCTGTATCATACTCAGTAACAATGGAACAGTCATGCCCACTGACATTAGCTTCCTCACTTCTGCAGGTCCCTCCGGTGTAACAGCAATGCAGCCTATCCATGCTGGTGAGTGTGTATTAACAATACCTTTAATAGTATTGATAGTAATAGTAATATTAGGCTCACTTAGTAGTGCTCTGTGTATGCATGCAGGTGTGTCTGTGTCTGTGTGTTGATATCTCACATACTGAGTAGTGTACACCTGTGTGCATGTGTGCGTGTGTGCATGTGTGCACCTGTGCATGTGTGCATGTGTGCATGTGTGCACGTGTGCATGTGTGCATGTGTGATGTGTGCACCTGTGCATGTGTGCATGTGCGCATGTGTGCATGTGTGCACCTGTGCATGTGTGCACCTGTGCATGTGTGCATGTGTGCATGTGTGCATGTGCACATGTGTGCATGTGTGCATGTGTGCACCTGTGCATGTGTGCATGTGTGCATGTGCGCATGTGTGCATGTGTGCATGTGTGCACCTGTGCATGTGTGCATGTGTGCACATGTGCATGTCTGGACCTGTGCATGTGTAGATGTGTGCATCACTGGTAATATTGTGTAGACATTGTAAACTGTGTTTCCTATTTACCTCCCACAGGTTCTGGTGCTGCTCTGATGTCATGCAGCAGGGAATCTGAAGCAGGTGCCATGGGTACTGATAATGATGACATCCGTGTAATGGCACAGGAAGGTATGCCAGGGTCCATCATTGGTCAGCCGATTGACAGTACACAGCTGTCAACCCCATCAATGCGCACAGTTATCCTGCCAATACACCCTTTGTCACCAATGTCCCTAGGTGATGGACAGCATACAGTGGGCATTGACCATTATAATGTGGTATCTGTGGCACATGCCTCCCCACACAGCAGCCATGGGCATGGCCCTGAGATGGTACCACACAGACAGATGTCCAGGGGTTCTCGTGGGAGCATCCGTGGGCATACTGCCCCTGTCAGATGTGCCCACAGAGGTCTTACAACCTCAGCTATGTTTCGGGCTGTCATGCAGGCACAGTCACATATGGAACGGTACACCAGACAGGGTCTGAGGGAGCTGACAGCATGTCGCACAGCCATGACTGACAGTATGCGTGACATTGCGGCTGCCATCCGTAATTTCACCGATGTCATAGACAGACGTTGTGGGGACATATTAGACCAGTTCCACAAATACATGTCCATGAGCCAGGGCGATAGTGGACGGTTGAGGCGTCGACGTGGGTGTATGCCAGCAACAGCAGCAGCTGGCAGTCATCGCGGATGACAACAGGGCCGCGGCCACCCCCATAGTGCCAGCAGCAGCCCCAGCAATGCTGGGTCTGTGCTGTCATCAGACCGCCAAAGGAGACCACGTGCACGTGGCTCTGGCCAGGCCTGACAGGGATCTGTGTCCAGTCAACGAACACTTGCTTCTGATGACAGTACCCATTCTGGGTTGGTACCGGATACAGTCCGTAGCACCCCTGCAAGGCACAGGTACCGTGTCTGTGGCCAGAGACACTGATCTGTATGACCTGGCAGGTACAGTCTCTGGCTGTCCACAAACACCAGTATATGGCAGCCATGAGGTGGAACTGTGTGCATCCATACAAACATGCAAATTGACAACACCTAGGGCTACCGCATACATGCACACACTGCATCAACATTGCCCCACCTTGTACTGCTGTCCCTCACCAACACACATACACATACATGTCAATTGGTGGTATCAGTGGCTGACTCAAGCATACCAAGTTCACACCCTGTGCATATGATGAAACTGTGCCACCTCCTGCAATTTGTAACATCAGTGCAGGTACAGGTTAACATATTTCTGATGCACAGGGTGACTACATAGACGTGTAGTAATAGTATCATGTTGTTAACAGTACTGTGTGCTGAAATAATTGTGGGTATATCACAGCATGCCTGATGCAGCAAGGGTATGATTGTCATGTACTGTTGTCTACACCCATGGTAAGTACCATAGTGTATCATCTGCACATGTTGGCATACTGGTGGTAAGGATGTCAACAGAAGGCTACATACATAGGTAGCACAGGGGATAAGGTAATGAAAGTATTAATACGCAATGATGGACATGTAAACTGCAAGTGGCATGTTGCCCACACTGGACTCTGCAATGCAGATGTTTGAGGATGTTGATATGAGTGCAGTAGTACACGACTGGTACAGGACACACAGGAGCACCCTAGCACTGCAAGCTCACATCTCATATCATGCTAGACAGCCCCAACACACAAAATTAACTGTCACAGGAGGAAGAGTCCCCATACATGTCAGGAATACTGTGGTGGCAGGCCAGGTAGCATACATCCTACTAAGTATGGAACCACTGAGTGAAGGCTCAATGTCTGTTATTTGACATGTGTATTACTGCAGGTATGAGCACATGGGTTTCCATCCAGTTATTGTACATCCTGACGGTACATGGTCTGTACACTTGTGTGCACTGAGACTGGACCCTAGCCATCTAACCTGTGTATTTCCATGTACATGTGCATAGTGCCTGCATATTTGCAGTGTTACCTACTGGAAGTGGTACATCTTGTTTGCTGTACAATGGACTACATGCAGCCCTGCTTACCTTAGCTTTGTTTGCATGCATGTTTGCTTGCAATTACCCTGGAATACTGATCCCACCTGCAATGCATGGTTACAGAGCTTCTGTGGACTCCTAGTGACATCTGCATAGCTTACTATATGTATGCCCATGTCTCACTTGACAGAACGTGACTGTTTGTCCTGTTCACATGTACGTTGCCTGGGACACATTGCATATGACTTACCTGGCATTTGTCCATGTGAGCAGTCATATATGCCACTGCTAACTAATCACAGGCACTACACCCTCACATACTCATCTTCTGTTGAACCACCTGCTTCACCAGGGACGGCTTGCACCTGTCACCCCTGGGCTTTTGGATATTGGCAAAGGCTCTTGCTACCCCCATAGTGCCTTTGTTAGGCAAGGCTCAAATGACACACCCACCTTCATAGGTATTACAAGGGATAAGAAACTAAGAGTAATGCTACTCAACGCCAGAAGTCTAAACCTCAAGATGCATGCACTTGAAACTCTCCTTAGCATGGAGAACATCAATATCTGTGCAGTAACAGATACCTGGTTCAGGGCTACTGAGAGCACCCCAGCACTACCAGGTTATACCTCATACCATGCTTTTCAGCCCCAAAACTTGGACCGAACCACATAAGGAGGGGGAGTATTGATATTCATCAAAGATACCCACACCTCCAGGTTGGTGGCAAAGCACCAAGCATCAGAGACTATCCATGTGCAACTAACAATGGGTAAAACTGCCTTCCAGGTTATAGCCTGCTACAGACCACCCTCCCAAACCCAAGAACCACACTTGGCCTTCCTGAGAACAGTGGAAAATATGAAGGTCTCTCCAAACACCATTATATTGGGTGACTTCAACTACCCAAACATAGACTGGGAGCATGACTCTAGCTCCAACACCATAGCCCAAAGATTCCTAGAATATATGAACTCAAATGCTATGGAACAACTTGTTACCAGTCCCACAAGAAGAGAAAACATACTGGACCTGATCATCACCAACATGGGGACTCTATGCTCCAGAGCAGAAGTGTATCCCTCACTGGTAAGATCAGACCATAAACTAATCTCACTGGATATTCACATCCCAACCCCACCCCCTGCCCAGAAAACCACAGTGAACAACTTCTCTAAAGCAAATTCACACTCCTCAAAACTGAGGTGGAAACCTTCAAAGCCCCTGGGCCTGTGGAAAATACGGACCAGACCGCAGATTCCTCCATAAACGCATTCTATGGACACCTTCAGGAATGCATGGATCATGCAATCCCGAATAAAACCAAGACCCAATCCTCCAAAGGCAGACGTCCTGTCTGGTGGACCCCAGCCATAAACAAACTATATAATAGAAGGAGGAAGCTACTAAATGATACAGCAAAATCCCAAAAAGGGAAGGCATCACTGATCAGTATTAGCAAAAAACTACGGGCACTCATAAGATTGTCTAAGGCCAGCTTTGAGAGAAAATTGCACAGGACACTAAGCATCATCACAAGACTTTCTTTAGTTATGTTAGGACCTGGGTGGTAATTCCCAGATATGCTCAGAGGTAGTCCAAAATGTCAACAGAAACACCAAACCCACAGACATTGCCAAAATCCTAGCTGACAGGTTCAGCGCAAACTTCTCCCCCCCTCCACACTGAAAGGGCAAATATTTATCCCAGCAGTGTGCTGCCCCCCTGACATCTCAGATGCTCAGATAAGAGCCGCCCTCTCCAAAGCAATACACACTGCATCAATGGGACCAGACAGTGTCCCGGGCTGTGTCCTACATGAACTCCAAGAAGAGCTACACCCAAACATAAAACTACTGTTCAATCCCAGCCTTACTACAGGATATGTGGCCAAAGAGTGGCGTACAGCAACAGTGGTCCCTCTACAAAAAGGTGGTGCCTCAACGGATCCTGGACACTATTGCCCCATAAGCCTGACTAGCTTGGTCTGCAAATCTATGGAAAGGATCATCATGGACCTCATAAATAAAGATATTGGGGAACTACAGACACTGGATCATACCCAGTTTGGCTTTGTTAAGGGCAGATCCTGCCTCTCAAACCTGGTTGATTTCTTTGAAACAGTCACCAAGGCCATTGATGGGAAGGTGGTCCACACAGCCTACCTGGACCTCGCAAAAGCCTTCGATACAATACCCCACTCGGGCATTCTAGAAAAGCTCACCAGCTAAAATATAAACCCCTATGTCACAAGATGGATTGCACACTGGCTCAAGGACAGAGCCCACATGGTTAGAATTGCTGGAGCCATGCCAGACTCCAAACCAGTTACAAGTGGTGTCCCACAAGGCTCAGTCCTGGGACCTCTCTTGTTCAGTATATATTTATCGGAGGTACAGGCCAACACGGAAGGACTGTGGCTGACCGAATTCGCAGATGACTGCAAACTGGCCGCCATAATCAACTTTCCAGCCGACACAAGCATCCTCCAAAAGGGCCTCATAGAAAAAGACAACTTGTGCCAGAGCCATGGCCTCAAGCTGAATGCCAAAAAGTGTATAGTCATCCCCTTTGGCAAAAACAAAGTGCCCACAAAGTACCACATAGGTGGTAATCCATTAAGTACAGAAGAAGTAATTAGGGATCTGGGGACCCAAGTTGATAGCAATCTCTCATTTCACAACCACGTGGCCAAAGTGGTTAGAAAAACATTTTATATAGCCCACCTCATCATGAAGGGATTCACATCTAGATCAGGGGAGGACATTGTGCCTCTTTACTCATCCCTCATCATTCCCATAATTGAGTACAATGCCCCTGTTGGGATGTACCTTACCAGACACCTGCAGCAACTGGAAAGACCCCAAAAGTACCTCACCAAGAGGATCAAAGGGTGCAAACAGATGCCATATGCTGACCGGTTAAAGAAACTCCAGCTCTACTCAGTGGCATACCGCCTGTTCTGAGGCGATCTGTGCCTGATGTATAAAGCCATGTCAAACCCGGAATTAATGGGCATGCTGCACCTCAGAATATCCAAATCCCATCGAGCTACACGCTTGAGAGACTTGAACCTCAGCATTGAAATAAATAGGACATGCTGGAGGGACAGATTCATAACCCAGAGGCTCCCTTCACTCTGGAAGAAAATCTCAGTCCAGGTTAGGCAGAGTCCCTCATTGACTCTCTTCAAGAGGAATCTTGATGAGTGGATGGGACATCGTAGGTTTAGCCCGTGTATCACTTCTGTGTCACTGTTAGACAGAGGCACAGTATACTAACCTTGAGAAAGGGCATAGCAAGATGCATTTACAATGGATGGCAACAGCCAAACACATTCTGGCTAGGTTTATAACTGCCCTAGGGCAGATAGCCTAGTATGAACCTATGAACCTATGAACCTATGTACCTTGTTCCCCATTGGCCCTATTTGCTGTTAATCACCATGGCAATCACAATACTATGGTAGCATGTACAAAGGTCAGTTGTCAGTCACCTATATGGTACAGTTATGTGGGTCATGTGGCAATGTCACAGCTGCCACATGTACACAGTCAACCCTCTCCCCTACACATGGACGTACAACACATGTATGAGATGGAACCACATAGCCAAACTGGGGACTAAGCACTCTGAACCCAGTACTGGCATAACCTGTCAGGTAGCATGAAATAGTACAGTGACTACAATACCAGTCTGATGTAGACCTACACTGACAGCAATACAAGCACGTGAACACACTGGGCCATTCATGGAGCCTAAGAATAGCATCCTGCCTGAGTGGCAGACACCTCTGCAGCTGGCACACAGGCATACGTTATGCCAGAACACATCACGCATAACACATGGCACACAAATCCTGTGTGCCAAACAGTCACAGCCTGTACTGCTAGACAACACACCTGCTACAGTTCTGTTAGGTACCTTTATTGTCCGGTACAGTGAGGTCACGCTCACCAGGCTGGACAAGGTGAAGGTCACAGTGATATGCCCGTGGGGCACTATGGTCCACCACATAACACAAGCATACAGGTCAGTCAGAGGCATGGACACATACGACTCAGTCATTGTCCATGCCACTATGGCTGACCTGTGATGTACCTCCCTGGACTACATGATAGGGAACATGGAAGGGCTCTCTGAGCATGTGGCACAGGCTGGTATGACCCTGACCTTAGTTGGCATCATACCCTCACCAGGAATGCTGATGTATTACTGAATGATGATGAATTACTGTAGCTACAACACCCTAGCTGAAAGGTTCCTAGCATGTAGTCACTGCATTGCTATGGAACAACTTGTTACCACTCCCACAACAGGTGAAAACATGCAGCACCTGTTCATCAACAACATGTAGACTATATGCCCCAGAATAGATGTGTATCTCTCGCTGCTAGGTTGATACCATCTACATATCACACTGTATATACACATACCACATGCGGCACCCGCACAGAAGACCACAGTCATAATGTTATCCAGTGCAAATGCCATGTATTCACATGTGGCAGGCGTCAGACATGGTAACTATTGAAGGTCACAGGTACATATGTGTATTTGGCACACACATACATCATCTGTGTCCATTTCCATTACTGGTTTAATCGATGTCATGCATTATTGTGAACAACAACCCACACACATGGGCATTCTGTGAGACAAAAACACACGTGGCTTGTCTGGAATCCAATGCCATAACTTACTGTGTTATGACAGTAGTGAGAGACGCAGTAGCAGAGCATGCTATTTGCATTACTGGAAGATTTGCCCTCTTCCGCTGTACTTGTAGGGTGCTGACATCATCTCTGTGTAGAGATTGGGATATGCAGCAGCTGGTATGTTGTACTGGTTGGAAAAAGGGTCAGTTCTCTCACACATGTAATTGCACACACACTACTTTCACCCTCCCCCACACACACTTGCTATTTGCAGGATTCAAACCCCTACCTAAGTATGTTATGACATTCGAGACGGACACATTAGCAGAGTGTGCTATTTGCATTACTGGAAGTTTTTCCTTCTCATGCTTTACTTATAGGGTGCTGACATCATCAGTGTTTAGAAAGGGGAATGTGCATCCTGTAGTGTGTTCTCCTAGTTGCCAAATGGGACATTTCTTTCATACTGACTTTCACACACACTAACCCCCTCCACACACACTTAGCATTTGCAGGATTCAAACCCCTACCTAACTATGTTATGACACTCTAGACAGACGCATTAGTGGAGCACGCTATTCACATTACTGGGAGGTTTCCCTTCTCCTGCTTTACTTATAGGGTGCTCTCATCATCAGTGTTTAGAAAGGGGAATGTGCATCCTGTAGTTTGTTCTCCTAGTTGCCAAAAGGGACATTTCTTTCATACAGGCTTGCACACACACTAACTCCCTCCACACACACTTAAAATTTGCAGGATTCAAACCCCTACCTAACTATGTTATGACACTCACGCATTAGCAGAGCGCGCTATTTGCATTACTGGGAAATTTCTCTTCTCCTGCTTTACTTATAGGGTGCTGACATCATCAGTGTTTAGGAAGGGGAGTGTGCATCCTGTAGTGTGTTTTCCCAGTTGCCAAAAGGGACATTTCGCTCACACAGACTTGCACACACATCAACCCCCCCCCCCCACACACACACACACTGAGCATTTGCAGGATTCCAACCCCTACCTAACTATATTATGACACTGGAGGGAGACGCATTAGCAGAGCACACTATCCGAATTGCTGGGCATCTGCTCTGCACCTGCAGTATTTATAGGGTGCTGACATCATTATTTCTACAGAGGTATGTACATCTAGTACTACCTGTCAGGTGGGAGATAGCATATATATGCATTTGCAGCCACCTACGTCAGGGTCAGATATGCACATCGCACTGGCAGGTTATGTTTTATACCATGCTTCATGACCACAGGACCTGTAACACACAACACAACCAGTCCTGACCACCCATCCCACATCCAGGACACACACTTTGCTTCCCTGGGAACAGTGCCAAGATATGCAGGTGTTCACATACACCATTCCAGTTGTTAATGTCAGGTACATGCATATTGTGTGTGGGAACTACTCAGGCCTCTACATCATTACCCTACAGCCACTACAATTTGTGAGTCCATGTGCTATGGCAGAACCACTCACCACAGCCACAAGGGGGAATACATATTGCACCTGACCATCTACAACATGGGTACTCACTGTTCCACACCAGAGGTAGACCACCATTGTTGATATCTGACTATACCCACCTTTCCCTGGCCATCCATATCCCATCCCCTCCCCCAGGCAAGGTTGTCACTGCAAACAAACTGTATTTATCAAAAGCAGACTTTACACTTGTGAAGACTGGGGTTGAAGACTTCAAAGGACACATGCTGGGGGAGTATACAGGCCACTCTGCAAAATCCTTGACAATTGCATTCTATGAGCATGTGGAATGTTTGCATTGATCATGCTATCCCAAATATACCCATGACTGCTCCACAACAGGACACCTGTCAGATGTACACCAGCCATATATGAGCTGTCCAACAGACAGAGTGAGCTAATACATTGCAGAGCAGTAGCCCACAGAGGGAGGACATCTCTGAACAGTACCGGCACGACACTTCAATCCCTCATAATCATCACGACACAGTGTTGACAGTGAAATTGTCCAGACAATGCAGATAAGGCTCCCCTCAGTCTGTTATTGATGCCCACTTACTGTTAGAGGTCCTCAGCAACCCTCTTCCAGCACACACCAACAACATGGTTGTGGCTTAGCAGATTCAAACCCTGGGATCTCCACTGTGACCCTGCTTGACAGAGGCACAGCACACTAGCCTCACACGGTGCCTTATATGCCCTACTTTACAGTGGCACAGTAGCCTACTGTACTGGTTAGGCAGATGCCAAGCACACTCTGGCTAAGCTGTCATTCCCTAGGGCAAACAGCCTAGTGTTGACCTCTACACCCATATGTTTAATTGTCAGATGCACATTATTTGTTGCTGATAGACTGTTTGCAGGTCTTTATTGCCATAGCATTCCCTGTTTGTATGAACAACTTGTGTATCTGTGGAAGATGTTTACATATGGGAGGGATCCACTATATCACGTATGTCTCTGTAGTCATTTAACTGTGTGCACTGGGCAGATTGCTGTAATGTGGTTGGTTCATGGAATAACGTACAAATACCAGATATGTGTGGCCAACTGCTAAACTGAGATTTGGCCTAAGTGTGTGAGCATGCCCAGTTCAGCCTTCCCATGGCATGTTGTCTGACATATGTCTCATTTATCAAAGTGTGCGAGCATGCCCAGTGTGAGCTTTCCATATGTTGAACTCTGCAGCCCACCACATTTGTGGATGAGTGTGAACTTCAACAAATATCTCCCGTTTATGGTTGTGTGTTGTGTGTCATGTTGTGTAGTTACTGTCCAACTGCTTTGTGTGTGAACACAACAGGGATTATACTGTGCCTGCAGGGTTTGTATGGGATACTTTGCATACAGTTGTCAACATCCTTTCATACTGACCTAACACTGTAGTACAGTATAGTGTACGAGTTCAGTGCTTTCACTGTGGTGGACAGTATCCTGGGCTTTAGTCCTATCACTGCTTTACAGTTCCATAGTGAGCACAACAGCCTGGTTAGGAGCCAGTTGTGCACATCTGACCATGTTGCATTATGTTCAGATATGAACTACTTAAACCAGGCTTGTCCAACATTGGTAGTGTATTCCACAACATAGGTGTACATTTGCAAACACTAGTGATGTGCCTTAGGCCATTTCTAATGCTAGTCGGAGAGTGTGTTTGTCCTTCGACACACATTGTACGTGGAGTTTGCCATGACATATGTCATGGTTAGTATACTGTGCCTCCATCTACCTGTGACATAACAGTGATACCCAGGGTAAACCTACCATCTCCCATCCACTCATCAAAATTCCTCTTGAGGAGAATCAATGAGTGACTCTATGGATAACCTGTACTGGGAGTTTACTCATGAGTGGGGGTGGCTTCTGTGTTATGGATCATGCAGTACAGCTTGTCCTATGTATGTCAGTGCTGGGGTTCAGGTCTCTCATGTGCATGGCTCACTGCCATTCAGATTGTACAAGGTGCAGCATGTTTATTGATTCCAGCTTGGACATGGCTTTATACATCAGGCACAGCTTGCCTCTGGGTGGGCAGTATGGCAGTGTGTGTAGCTGCAGTTCGTTTAATCAGGCAACACATGGCATCTGTTCAAGCTCTTTGATACTCCTGGTGAGGTACTGTTGAGGACTTTACAGTTGATGGAGGTGTCTGCTGAGGTACATCCCACAGGGGCTATTGTAGTCAATTGTAACACTGATGAAGGATGACAGCAGAGCCACAATGACCTCCCCTTATCTAGATCTGACAACCTTCATGATTAGGTGGGTATATGGTATGTTTCTGTAAACACTACAGCCACATGTTTGTCCAATGCAGGATATCTATCACCTTGTGTCCCCAGGTCTCTCATTACATGTTAAGTATGTAATGGGTTAACACCTATGTGGTAATTGGTGGGCACTTACTGTATATCCACGGGGGTTGACTATACACTTTTCTGCAATTAGCTTGCTGACATGGCTATGGCACCAGTTGTCTGTTTCTATGTGGCCCTTTTGTGGGATGCTTGTGTCAGCTGAAGGGTCAGATATGGTGGGCAGTTTGTAGTCCTCTGCAAACATGTTCAGACACAGTCCTTCCATGTTGGCCTGTACCTATGGGACATATATACCAAACGAGGGAGGCCCCAGGACCAAGCCTTGTGGGATGCCAGTTATATCTGGTTTGTAGTCTGACATGGCTGCAGCATGTCTGACCATGTCAGTTCTGTCCTTGGTCTGGTTTGCAACCCCTCTACTGACATAGGGGTTTATATTTAAGCTGGTGAGCATATCTATAATGAACAAATAGGGTATTGTATGGAAGCCTTTGCAAGGTCCAGCTACGCTGTGTGGACCACATTGCCCTCATCAATGACCTTAATGACTGTTTCAAATGAGTCAAACATGTTTAGGGGCAGGATCTGCACTTAAGAAAGCCACACTGGGTAGGGTCTGGTGTCAGTAGGTCCCCAATATCTTTATGTCTGCGGTACATGCTGATCATTTCCATAGCTGTGCAGACCAAGCTTCTCAGGATTCTGGGCTGGTAGTTTTCAGTATCCATTCAGGCAACACCTTTGTTGAGAACGACCACTGTTGTTGTACACGGCTCTTTGGGTACATATCCTGTGGTAAGGCTGACATTGAGCAGTAGTGTGATTTGGCATTCCATTCTTCTTGGAGTCCATGTTGGACTCAGCCCAGCACACCATCTCATACCATTGCTGCTGTGTGTTTTGCTTTGTAGATGCTGGCTGTTACCTCAGCATCTGCAATGTCAGGGGGCCAGCAGTCTGCTGGGATAGATATTTTGCATTCTGGAGGGGGGGGGGTTGCACTGCACCTGTCAGGATGTATGTTGGCAATATGCGTGTGTGTTTGGTATGTTGTTTGTAATATTTGTGTGATTCAGAGCATATCTGTGAATTCCCATCATGGTTCCTACCATCAGTTGAGGAAGCCTTGGGATTATCCTTAGTGTCCTGTACAATTTGTATCTTCATAGGTTCATAGGTTCATACTAGGCTATCCACCGTAGGGCATTTGTAAGCCTAGCCAGAGTGTGTGTGTCTTTCGCCACCCCTTGCTATGTGAATATTATGGCCATTTATGATTTGCTTTGCTGTGCCTCTGTCTGGACGTGACACAGTGAAGACCCCACAGTGTAAATCTACGATCATCCATCCACTTGGCAAGATTCCTGTTGAAGAGTGTCAGTGAGGGGCTCTGCCTAACATGGGGTGGGATTCTGTTCCAGGGTGTGGGGAGCCTCTGGGTTATGTATCTGTCCCTCCATCACATTCTATTTCATTATGTGTTGAGGTTGACATCTTTCACTCTCACAGCTCCGATGGCTTTGAGTTTTCTGGGGTGGAGCATGTCCATTACTCCTGTGTTGGACATGGCCTTGTACAACAGACATACAATGCCTCTGTATAGGCAGTATGTGACTGCATTCAGCTGGGGTGTCTACAGCCAGGCAGCATATGACATATATTTAAGACCCTTTACCCACTTGGTGAGGTACCTTTGATGTCTTTCTAACTGCTGCAGGTGTCAGGTAAGGTACATCCCAAATGAGGCATTGTACTAGATTATGGGTCTGATAAGAGAACTGTATAGGGGCACAATGACCTCTGTTGATGTAGATGTGAATCCTTTCATGATACGGTGTCCAATATAGACAGTCTTCCTAGCCACATTGGCAATGTGAGTATCACATAACAGGTTACTGTCCACTTGTGTCCCTAGGTCCCTGATTACTCCTTCCATACATAATGGTTTACCACCTATGTGGTAATTTGTGAGTACCTTGTTTGGTATTTGGTGGGACATTCATACTGTCCAGTGTCTTCAGGACGGCTGGGTGGGGTTCCTGTGTGTGACAGTGTGGTCTGTAGCATGCTACAGACTGTACGTCAGTCTTGCCTACGGTTAGTTACACATGGGTGGACTCCAATGCCTTGTGCATTGTCAGTTACCTGGACGTATGGGTGTCTGTGCTGAATATGGATACTCACCCTCCTTTTATGTTTTGTTCCAGGTTTTGGGGCCATAACGCATGATATGTGGTATAACCTGGTAGTGCTGGTGTGCTGTCAGAAGGCTTGCAGCAGGTTTCTGTCACTGCACAGACATCGATGTTCTCCATACTGGGGAGGGCCTCGGGAGTGTGCATATTGAGGTTTACACATCTGGCATTGGTCAGCATTACCCTTATGTTTCTTTCCACTTATGTTTTCTAGGGTGGTGGGTTAGTCTTTTCAGCCTTGCCTAAGAAAGGCTCTATGGAGGTGGCAAAAGCCTTATCCAATATCCAGACGCCCAGGGGTAACAGGTGCAAGCCATCCCTGGAAAAGCTGCGTGGCTTGTCACGCATGACATCCCAAGCAGACAGACATTGGATCCCCTTGGAATGACACCAGTAATTGTGCCACTTGTTATAACTGATCATTCTGTGTTTGTACTGTGGCATCATTCTTGGTGAGGGTAGGTTGCTGCAAACGGTCAGTGTCATACCAGCCTGGACTACATAATCAGAGAGCTCATCTATGTCTCTTTTCATGTAGTCCGGGGAGGTACATCTCAGGTCATTCACACCAGCATGGACTATGACTGCATCATATTTCTACTTGCTTTGGGGTGACCTGCATACTTGTGTTATGTGGCTTATTGTAGCAACCTACAGGCAGCTTACTGTACCCTTTCCCTTGTTCAGTCTGGTGTGCGGGACAGCAGCATGTCTCACTATGGAGTCACCTATTACAACTGTATCAGGCATGTTGTTTCTCCTTCTGGCCTGTGACTGTTTGGCACACCAGCTTTGTGTACTATGTGTTGCATGTGCTATGTTTGGAGGTTGTTTGAATGGGTGTCTGCTTTGGAGGCCTCTGTTGGTGTGGTGTGTTTGTAATCCGGGCCTCCGGGAATGTTTTTCTGTGATTATGTCTTTGGTTTTCAGTTGTCATAGGTCTATGTGGGACTGGGTTTGTGGTGTGTGTGGTTACCTTCTCCTCCTGACTAGTTTTGGGAGTACTGAGTTGAGGGAGCTCAGCCTCCAGTTTGGATAAATGGTTGCATCTCTCACATATATTTGTATTTCTTGGGAGGAGTTGAGGGTTGTCTGTGTACTTGGGGCAGGTGTAACATTGCCTCAAGATTCACAGATTCAACTTGTTGTAGCTGGCCTTAGTGGATTGTATGTGTGGACATATTTTATTGCCATACTACTGATCAGTAATTACTTCTTTTTTATGTTTGCTCTATCATGTAGTAGCTTCCTCATTCTCTTGCATGGTTTGGTAATGGCTGGAGCCCACCATGCCAGATGCCTGCATGTATGGCATTGTGTCTTGTTTTAATTTAGGATTGCATAATCCAAGCATTCCTGGCAGTGTTCATGGAATGCCTGTATAACAGGTTCTGAGGTGTGGCCCATATTTTGCACCTGCACAGGGCCTTTAATGGATTCCACATCAGTTTGGTGGAGTGCAAATTTGCTTTACCCATGTTTTTCACTGTGGTTTTCTGGCCAGGGACTGTGGTCAGGATGTGTATATCCAGTGTGATTACTCTATGGTCTGATCTTACCAGTGAGCAATACACTTCTCATCTTGCCATCCAGTACCCATGTTGCTGATTATCACATCCAGTATGCTTACCCCTCTTGTGGGAATGGTACGTTGTTCCTGGGCATTTTGGTTTATGGATTCTATGAACTTTTGTCCTACAGTGTTGGAGCTAGTATAATGCTCCCAGTCTATGTCTGGGTATTTTCAGTCACCCAATATAATGTGGTTTGGAGGACTTGATATATTCATGTATTGCAACATAGGCCAGGTGCAGTTCCTGGTGTTGTGATGGTAGTCTGTAGCAGGCTATAAACTGGGAGGCAGTTTTAGCCACTGTTACTTGACCATGGCTAGTCCATGCTGCGTCTTGTTGTGGTACCAACATGGGGGTGTGGTTATCCTTGACAATTATTGCTAGTCACCCTCCTTTTGTAGCTTGTTCCATGTTTTGAGGCTGTACAGCACAGTATGAGGTGTAACCTGGTAGTGTTAGGGTGCTGTTGTGAGCCTTGACCCAGTTTTCTGTTACAGCACAGATATCAACATTCTCCAAACTGGGTGAGTTTAGACTGCATGCATCTTGCTGTTTAGACTTCTGGCATTGGGTAGCATTACATCTAGGTTTTTATCCCTTCTGATACCTATGGAGGTAGGTTTGTGTTTTGAGCCTTACCTATTCGGGGCATGCTGTGGGTAACAACAGCCTTTGCCAGTATCCATACAGCCTGCACTGATAGGTGCACGCCAGTCCTAGCAGGTGGAGCATCATGTCATGCTCAGCATGTCATCCCAGGCTGGCACACATTGGATCCCCTTTGACTAACTGCAATACTTCAGCCAATTATTGCAATTGATCATCTCATTGTCATATTGTGGCATGATGCTTGGTGAGGGTAGGATGTTAGTCACGATCCTCAGGTGTACATATAGTACATGGTGTTACATTACTTAACACATGGCATTCATGCCTCAGGTGGTGCTGCAGGGCTGCCTCTGTCGGATGCAGATATTACACTCCCTGTAGATGTTTGTGAGCAGGTCATGTCATTTTAGGCATCCCTGTTATTATTTGAGTGAGTCAGAGGGGGTATCATTCCCAGGGTTCCTACTGAGCCAGTGTATGTGCTATGCGTTGCCTCTTTGCCAAGGCCAGGGCATACTGGGCACGCCTCCTTCTGCCTACTGGGGCAGGCTCAGGTTGATCCTCCTCCGAGTCATGCTCTGCCTGTGATGGCCTTGGCAATGGTAGGGGGCTGTTTGGCCCAGCCCTATGCTGGTCCTGCTGCAGCTGTTTTCGCAAGATCACATTATGTAGCATAGCACATACCATGACAATTTGGGTACATGTAGTTGGTCTGTACTGCAAGGCTCCACCAGATGTGTCCAGACACCGGAACCGTGACTTGAGCAGCCCAAACACACGCTCTATTACATTACGTGTTTGTGCATGTGCCTCATTTTGGGGTTCCTGTTCACATGTGTGTGCATTTCTGATGGGTGTCATCAGCCACGGCTCCAGTGCATAACCTGCATCCCCCACTAGGTGTCCGTGTGGGATGTCCCCATTGGCAAATGTCTGGTGCAGCTGCGTCAAATGCCAGATGTGGGAATCATAGCAACTCCCAGGGCAGCCAGCACACACATTCATTATTATGCCCTGGGCATCACACACGACCTGGCAGTTGATGGAGGGGAAGCCCTTGCGGTTAAAGTAGGCCCTACCCCGCTCACCGGCTGGTGCTTTGATGCGTATGTGCGTGCAGTCTATTGCACCCACTACCTCAGGGTATTCCGCTATTTGCTGGAAGAGATGCATATTGCTGGCCAATACCTCACGGGCATTGGGGAAATATACACAATCACCGACATGTGCTGACATGGCATCCAGGAACTGGTGCAGTACCCTGGAGGCTGATGCCTGTGATATCCCCATCATATCACCAGTTGGTCTCTGGAAGGTACCTGTTGCTAGTATTCTTAGGCCAACACATACCTTGGTTTCCACTGGGATGGGTTCCCCTCTGTTGGTTCTGTGTGTGAGGTGTGGCCTGCACAGCTCAACTATTTGCTGCAGGAGCTCTCTGTCCACTCTATAGTGCTCTACTATCTCCAGCTCATGTAACCCATGGTAGGTGACCCTGGGCCTGTACACTCTTCTCTGTCTCCTCACTGTGGGTTGTCTGGCACCATCTGCATTGTCACCACCCTCAGCAAGTCGCCTATGTCTCATTATGACAGCTATGGCAGCCCCTAACATTTCTGCTCTGAGTGAAGCTTTTTCAGTTTTCACTTGTAATAGCTTACTCCTGTCTTGCAGTGTCTCTTGAGAGAAACATCCTGCACTGCTGTTTGCAGCATTTTAAGTGCTGGGCTGTGCTACTATTCTGCCTGTGTAATTGCCTGCTTCTAATTGTTTTCACCTGCTAGCTCCAGCAGTATTCCCTGCTAGCTTCCTACTAATTCAGTTGCTTCCTTTTTCCTTTCTGTTTCCTCAGGGGGGGAGCAGCGTGCATACCAGCAGAAACACGCTCACAGTGGCTTACACGCGCACACATGCTTACACAGTCCCCAATCATCTTATTCGGGTTAAAACACGTGCACACCCGCGCAAACAGTGTTACAAGTCTGCCAACAGGCTCCTACATGCTCAGTCTGCCCTACACGCGCGCACACCAGCGCAAACAGTGTTAAACATCTGCCAACATGCTCCAACCTGCTCAGTCTGCCTTACACGCGCGCATACTGTCCTACTCATGCTTCATGGCGTGCACACATGCGCATGCACGCACAGCAAGAAACTTTGGTGTAGACAACAGTGTACACCTTCCATTTCTTGACTTTCCCATGCTTATGTTGTGGCACTCCTCTTTCCCTGATCTGTGTCTGTCATCTGTCCTGTAACACTGAACTCCAATGAACTGCATTTCTTTCTGCCATTTCCCCCTGTAATGTCACCTATCTCCTACTCTGTTCCTCCCCCTTATGTAACTCTTACACTACTCAGAATGTGCTCATTTGCTATGTGACAGTGGAATTCAGTATCCTAACACTCATTTGCATCAGATTGTCTACTAATGCTTAGTTACATGTCTTAGACTCAGCTTCCCCCCTTAGCAACCACTAAACGGTGGCCATGTTGTTTTTGGTCTGCTGGTCCCTGCATTGTAAATCCATGTATTGCATAAAACCCACATTTGTGGGTTTATAACCTTCATTTTTATGTTTTATACAGCGCACCCCGTTTGCGCGGGGCTGCGCTGGGTTTAAACATCGGCGAAAAAAAAAATATTTATTTCTCATATTTGCATCGGGGTACCTTGCCAATGGCCACATATTTGGCCATTGGCATTCTGCCTGACACATATGCACCCTTTATTTGGAGCTGACATGGCTCCATTGTGTTTTTTGCAGAAACGTACTCAGTTGTCAACTGAGTACATTTCTGCAGCTAAAACGGCTCTTACACGGGCTGCTTTGGGCTTCCTGGATCACTACTCTACCTCATTTGCAAGCTATTCGGCTGCAATTGAGGTGATTAGCATATCCACGCCCACTCCATGTAAGGACGTTTTAGCTGGTCTCATACACGGACTTCAGGGCTGTTCCTGGATTGCGAAGGCTGCATGGAGTCTTACACTACTCTTAGACTCCGTGCAAGCCTTCATGAATCCTGCCCATAATTTATAAGCACTTTAACAATCCCATGAAAAATTTACACATTATTTTTTCTCTATGCTCATGGTGAGGTTTAGAAAGATGCTTATGGAGATAATAAATAATGATTACCTAATGAAAATACAAATGTTCATACGTAGAAATAAAACTGCCTGCCTTACTTATGTGTGCTAACGTAACTGTAATCCTATACCCACCCCTTACCCTATTCATTTCATTTTTAAAAAACCTTTCTCTAACAGTATTACTACTAAGATGACACTTTTGTAGCTGTGATTTACTTATATTTTTTTTTGTTGGTAATGGGAGATAAGTGTTCAGTGTTTTGTGACTCACTGTTATGAGTCATTCAGTATTTTGTGATTCTTATTTGTCATTCAGTGTTTTGTGATTTTCTCCTTTTGTTCTACCATTTGTGGTTCTCTGTTTTGAGTTTTTTTACCTTTCATAACATAAGTATATATATATATATATATATATATATATATATATATATATATATATATATATATATAGTTATAGAGAGAGAAGACAGGTATAATTATATTATATTCTGAATTTATATTTATATGTTTGTATGCATATGTATATGTATATATACACAAACACACACACACATATATTATATATATATATGTATGTATACACACACACACACACACACACACACACACACGCACACACACACACACACACACACACACACACACACACACACACACACACACACACACACACACACACACAGATAGATATATAGATAGATAGATAGATAGATAGATAGATAGATAGATAGATAGATAGACAGATAGATAGATAGATAGATCTACACACATAGTTTGGCTTGGGATCCAGTTTGTTACTCAGGGGAGTACAGACAACAGGCTAGAAATAGTGTGAGAATTGTGGTGAGAGAGACGCTACAGAAGACAGTGATGGATGTCACCAGAATTAATATCAGACTCATGGCAATCTGACCCCACTATAAAGATAGAGGACTATTCCTAATCTTAATGTATGCCCACAGCAGGGCTGTGATCATACTTCTTAGTGCAAGAAATCTGAACAAAGCCAACACTAATGAGGGAACAAAGGCCTGCATGGGTCTATATGGATGTGGCAACAGGAATGTAGAAGGAGAGGCCATTCTAGACTTTTGTTTGGCAAATGCCTTGATAGTCACCAAAACATGGTTCAGCAAGACAGATAGTCACAAGAGCATATACAAGAGTAGACAACATGCAACTCAAGTAGACTCTGTCCTAGTATGGAAAGGGCAGTAGGGTAGAACCAGTGACTGCAAAGTCATACTCAGTGAAGCACTTGGCCACTGCAAAAAAAAAAAAAAAAACACAGAATGTCACAATCAGCTGCAAGCACAGGACACAAAATGCTCTAAGGTTAACAACAGAAACCAAGCTAAAGACCTGGATTTTGACTACAGAGAAAGCAAAATACTCTAAGGAAATACTCAAGGCTCTAGAACCTCAGGAAGAAGAGGCAAAGGGTGAGTTAAAGAAGAATGACAGTGTCTCAAAACAGCATGTGTGAGGACTACAGAGCAGATACGCATCCGAGCCAGGTATGGAAATAAGGTACATAAGGAAAGCCGGAGGTGGAATGCAGAACTCCAGGAAGTCAATAAAAGAAAGAAAGAGTGCAGGAAAAGATAGGAGATTGAAAAAACAGACTGGTCTAAGAAGGAATACTGGTTGACTAACAAATATGTTAAGATAGCAGTTGTAATAGCAAAGAACAAGGCATCAGAGGCACTCTACCAGCTTCTGGAAAGCAATTCAGCTGATGGTACAAAAAACTCTATCAAGTTGCAAGGCAAAGACAGAACATAGTTATCAGATACCCTTCATAAAGGATGCCAGCAACAACCATCTCAGAAGTCCACTGGACATCTAAGGCAGACAGAAAGAGTACTTCCAGAAGCTTCTGAATGAAGACAATTTCACAGAAGCCATACTGCCTTAAATACAGCCTACAATGAAAGAAGAAACAAATCACCTCCTAGAATAAGCAACAGCTGTACTAAGGAAAATGATGTCAGGGGAAAGAAGCAGGCTTAGATGAGGTCAAGGCAGAAGATGCTGGGAGAGGTATGGGAGAAATGTTTCCAGAGGGACTTATAGCAGTAGGGAAAGAAAGGCGTGTCCTAGGGGAATAAGTGTACCAGTGCCAGTGTTCAAGAACAAATGGGACATTCATGACATCAGGCAGTATATAGGTATCAGACTCATGTCACTCTGCATGAATGTTCTGGAGAGGGTGACTAATACATGAGTACACAGAGCAGTAGAAAGTAGGATGGGAGATAATCAGTTCAGATTCAGATCAGGATCCAGCACAACTGACCTCGTGTAATACATGAGTACACAGAGCAGTAGAAAGTAAGATGGGAGATAATCAGTTCAGATTCAGATCAGGATGCAGCACAACTGACCTCGTGTAATACATGAGTACACAGAGCAGTAGAAAGTAGGATGGGAGATAATCAGTTCAGGTGCAGATCAGGATGCAGCACAACTGACCTTGTGTAATACATGAGTACACAGAGCAGTAGAAAGTAGGATGGGAGATAATCAGTTCAGATTCAGATCAGGATCCAGCACAACTGACCTCGTGCAATACATGAGTACACAGAGCAGTAGAAAGTAGGATGGGAGATAATCAGTTCAGGTGCAGATCAGGATGCAGCACAACTGACCTCATGTAATACATGAGTACACGGAGCAGTAGAAAGTAAGATGGGAGATAATCAGTTCAGGTGCGGATCAGGATGCAGCACAACTGACCTTGTGTAATACATGAGTACACAGAGCAGTAGAAAGTAGGATGGGAGATAATCAGTTCAGATTCAGATCAGGATGCAGCACAACTGACCTCGTGTAATACATGAGTACACAGAGCAGTAGAAAGTAGGATGGGAGATAAACAGTTCAGATTCAGATCAGGGTGCAGCACAACTGACCTCGTGTAATACATGAGTACACAGAGCAGTAGAAAGTAGGATGGGAGATAATCAGTTCAGATTCAGATCAGGATGCAGCACAACTGACCTCGTGTAATACATGAGTACACAGAGCAGTAGAAAGTAGGATGGGAGATAATCAGTTCAGATTCAGATCAGGATGCAGCACAACTGACCTCGTGTAATACATGAGTACACAGAGCAGTAGAAAGTAGGATGGGAGATAATCAGTCCAGATTCAGATCAGGATGCAGCACAACTGACCTTCATGTAATACATGAGTACACAGAGCAGTAGAAAGTAGGATGGGAGATAATCAGTTCAGATTCAGATCAGGATGCAGCACAACTGACCTCGTGTAATACATGAGTACACAGAGCAGTAGAAAGTAGGATGGGAGATAATCAGTTCAGATTCAGATCAGGGTGCAGCACAACTGACCTCGTGTAATACATGAGTACACAGAGCAGTAGAAAGTAGGATGGGAGATAATCAGTTCAGATTCAGATCAGGATGCAGCACAACTGACCTTGTGTAATACATGAGTACACAGAGCAGTAGAAAGTAGGATGGGAGATAATCAGTTCAGGTGCAGATCAGGATGCAGCACAACTGACCTCGTGTAATACATGAGTACACAGAGCAGTAGAAAGTAGGATGGGAGATAATCAGTTCAGATTCAGATCAGGGTGCAGCACAACTGACCTCATGTAATACATGAGTACACAGAGCAGTAGAAAGTAGGATGGGAGATAATCAGTTCAGGTGCAGATCAGGATGCAGCACAACTGACCTCGTGTAATACATGAGTACACAGAGCAGTAGAAAGTAGGATGGGAGATAATCAGTTCAGGTGCAGATCAGGATGCAGCACAACTGACCTCATGTAATACATGAGTACACAGAGCAGTAGAAAGTAGGATGGGAGATAATCAGTTCAGATTCAGATCAGGATGCAGCACAACTGACCTCGTGTAATACATGAGTACACAGAGCAGTAGAAAGTAGGATGGGAGATAATCAGTTCAGATTCAGATCAGGGTGCAGCACAACTGACCTCATGTAAAACATGAGTACACAGAGCAGTAGAAAGTAGGATGTGAGATAATCAGTTCAGATTCAGATCAGGATGCAGCACAACTGACCTCGTGTAATACATGATTACACAGAGCAGTAGAAAGTAGGATGGGAGATAATCAGTTCAGATTCAGATCAGGATGCAGCACAACTGACATTGTGTAATACATGAGTACACAGAGCAGTAGAAAGTAGGATGGGAGATAATCAGTTCAGATTCAGATCAGGATGCAGCACAACTGACCTTGTGTAATACATGAGTACACAGAGCAGTAGAAAGTAGGATGGGAGATAATCAGTTCAGGTGCAGATCAGGATGCAGCACAACTGACCTTGTGTAATACATGAGTACACAGAGCAGTAGAAAGTAGGATGGGAGATAATCAGTTCAGATTCAGATCAGGATCCAGCACAACTGACCTCCTGTAATACATGAGTACACAGAGCAGTAGAACGTAGGATGGGAGATAATCAGTCCAGATTCAGATCAGGATGCAGCACAACTGACCTCGTGTAATACATGAGTACACAGAGCAGTAGAAAGTAGGATGGGAGATAATCAGTTCAGATTCAGATCAGGATGCAGCACAACTGACCTCGTGTAATACATGAGTACACAGAGCAGTAGAAAGTAGGATGGGAGATAATCAGTTCAGATTCAGATCACGATCCAGCACAACTGACCTCGTGTAATACATGAGTACACAGAGCAGTAGAAAGTAGGATGGGAGATAATCAGTTCAGATTCAGATCAGGATGCAGCACAACTGACCTCCTGTAATACATGAGTACACAGAGCAGTACAAAGTAGGATGGGAGATAATCAGTTCAGATTCAGATCAGGATGCAGCACAACTGACCTCGTGTAATACATGAGTACACAGAGCAGTAGAAAGTAGGATGGGAGATAATCAGTTCAGATTCAGATCAGGATGCAGCACAACTGACCTCGTGTAATACATGAGTACACAGAGCAGTAGAAAGTAGGATGGGAGATAATCAGTTAATACATGAGTACACAGAGCAGTAGAAAGTAGGATGGGAGATAATCAGTTCAGATTCAGATCAGGGTGCAGCACAACTGACCTCGTGTAATACATGAGTACACAGAGCAGTAGAAAGTAGGATGGGAGATAATCAGTTCAGATTCAGATCAGGGTGCAGCACAACTGACCTCGTGTTTGCAGTGAAACACATTGTCAAGAAGAAGCTAGAGAAGAAGAAGAAAGAGTCCAGTTGGACATTCCTAGATTTGGAGAAAACATATGACAAGGTCCAAAAACAGCTGATTTGGGCAGTCCTGTGATACTTCAAGGTCCCAGAAACATTGGAAGAATTAATACAGACTACGTACAAGGACCCAATGACACAAGTGTAAACACTATCCAGACTCCCAGAGGGTTTCCCAGTGAGAGTGAGTGTGTATAAGGGTTCAACTCTGAGCCCATGGCTGTTAATACTGGAGGGGGAAAAAGTTGCCGTATGCAGATGATCTGGCATTCCAAGCAGACTCTGAACAAGAATGTCAGCAAATAATGGTGGAATAGAATATAAAACTGAAGGATTCAGGATAAAATGTACAGATAAAACAGTTCTAATGACAGCAAATGAGGTAAATCAGAAGAAACTGTGAACTGAGATGGAAAGGAAAATATGGAACTGGATAGCAGCTCCAAGTATCAGGCAGGGAGGTTGGAAGTCTGAATGAGGAGATCAAGGCTAGACTCAGAAGGGGCTGCAGCCAATCGACACAGAGTGTCACGGGTGGTGTGTGACAGAAGAATGCCAAAGAAGCTGAAGAGTAGTAAGTATAAAATAATAGTGTGACCCATACAAAAATGTGATGTAGAAACCTAGACAGCGATGGCAACAGTCAATGAGGCTAAAGGTGAGGGAGATGACGTGTCTGAGATGGGTGGCAGGATGCGCGCTGTAGGACAGAGGAAGAAATGAACACATCAGAGCAGACGCCCAGATAACTCGTATAGGAGGTCAACGAGAACAGATTATGGTGCTTCAGACACGTGTGCATTGAAGCAGACATGAAGTGTTGAAGAAGCTTTTGGACACACGTGAAGAAGGCAAGAGGAAGTGAAGACATCCATCAAAGAGAGGGATGGAATGTGTAAGAGTAGACATGAGGCGATCTCTGCTTGACTTACAAAGCCATGTCTGACCCAACTCTGTTAGAAATGCTACACCTAAAGAAATCCCAATCCCTCTGCACCACATGCTCCAGAGACCTCAACCTCATTACCACGACCAACAGAACGTACTGGAGGGACAGGTTCATAACCCAGGGATTGCCCATGCTATGGAATAGACTTCCCATACATGTCAAGCAGAGCACCTCACTGACCCTCTTCAAGAGAAATCTCAATGAGTGGATGAGAAATAGAAAATTCACCCTGGGGATCACTCCAGTGGCTCTACTCAACAGAGGCACTGGGAACTAAGGTCGGGTGGCACAATGCCAGGGTAATGCTATGGCTAGGCTTGTAAAGGCCCCAGGGCCATTAGCCAAGTACACACCTATGAACTTATGAACCTATGGTCAGAAAAGATAGGAGAGTAGCACCAAATCAAGACAGATGGCAACAAATAACATGACACCCTGGCCCCATGTGGAAAACGGGGAAAAGGGAATGATGATTATGATATATTAATTTATGGGTGTCTCTCATTTGGTTGAATTATAATTTTATTGAATGGAAACTCAATATTTTAACATGTTTGAGAGTCCTTTTAGTTAAAGACCATTTTAATGAAAGTCTATTTCACTGAATGTGACATAACTAGACCTAGTTCTGGAAAACATAATTAAAATATGCAAAAATATACGCTGACACTTTATTTGGTGACTGTTGTTACCCATGCATAAGTGCTGCTTGTGTAGTTTCTAATTGCACTTGAACAGTGATTCTCCCCGTGTGGTATTTTTACTTTTCTACACAGCTGTGTGACATGGGGGTCAGTATATTTAAGTAATGAAGATGCAGAGGGTACAAATGGTCTTGCCCCCTGAAAAAAACATTTGTTGAAACACTTTTAGTTGGATGATTTGCATTGTATGGTGTTTCTATTAATAGGTATTTAAATAAAGTTTTTTTCAATATAATGGTCTCTCAAACATTTTAATTCAGTCATTTGGGATTCATGAAGGTTACTTTACTTTAATTGAATGTTCAGCATATTGAACACGTTTTGTGTCAGCATTAACCATCGAACAGTCCTTGGATTAAAAATGCCAGTTTTAGTTTATGAGAGGTTGTAGCAGAGTGGAAACTGAGGAGTGGGGAATGGGGACTGGGGTGTGGGATGTGGGGAGTGAGGGTTGGGGAGTGGGGTATGGGGACTGGGGAGTGGAATTCACTCTTTCTTCACTGTAATGTGGTCATGGAGTTGGAATACATAAGTAACAGGGGATATGGGAAGCACAGGAGGCTTTCCTATGATGATCAGTCAATGACTAAAGTTGTCCAGCTATTCCACTATCTCATGATTTGCACTAGTAATTAAAAAAAGACATACTATACTTTTGCTAACCTTTATTTAAAAGACTTAACAGTAAATTAGTGCTATGATCAGTAAACCTTATTTATTTTGACTCATGTCTGTAACTGCTCCTTATCTTTCTATATTTCAACATACTCTTGTGTGCGTCACACCCCTACCCACCACACTCCATTACTCATTACAGTTCCAATCTGATAGTCAATAGCATGTGGAAAGTCAGTAGATTCTTATAAGGTGTAACAGGTTCTGCAAATATTTTGTACCAGTCACAGCAAGATAAAAGCTCCAGTGGTATTTAAGCTGTAACAGAAAATTAGTCTAGTTTACAATTCATAAACATTTAAACTATTTACATGCAGGGGTTCTATCCCCACAGCCCCTTGCTCATATATACAGATTCCATGATTGTGCAACTGCTGCTACACTGAAACACCATGTACTGTCCTTTAGTCACGTGTATGTGAGCTGCCTATAGCACTGATTGACAAGTTGTGATGATGATAATTACTGACACTTCTTATAACTATTGCCAGTATGCGTGTGTGTGTGTGTGTGTGTGTGTGTGTGTGTGTGTGTGTTTTGACTTATTTGACTGGTCAGTCCTTTTATGTTTGCCAGAATTTAAGAAGTTTAGTCATAGGTTGCCTGATAAGATATGATTTTCTTTATGGATTATACTATTTATTGCTTCTATGTACTGCAGTGATGCAAATTGTGTTCCTATTTATGAAGACCTTTTTTGTAGGGTTTTGGAAAAAGTGTAACTAGTGATTAAAAACAATTCATTTTTATGTTGAATGGACATATAGAGGTAATACCTAAATGACTACTGGATGGCCTGGAAAGGAAAATGGGTAAACTTCCATAAATTTATTAATTATTTCAACAATAAGTTTAATATTCAGCATACAGGAATACCACCAGCTTCCCACTGACTTTCTGAAAGTAATGGTTGCAAAATATATTTTACAGTTCTGTAGTAAACAATAGCATTATATCATAAACCATTTGCTAAGAACTTTCTGTTTGAAACTGTTATCACCTGACTTGTACTTTGGTAAGACTCCAGAAAATTCCGCCTTTTAAGGATTAAGATAATCTGTGAGTAAGCAGCAGAATTGTGAAAAGGAGTTGAATAAACTGGGCTGTACACAGAGGATATAACAGGGAAGTAATCAAGTGCACCATGCAGGACTTGTAGGCTATGGCCAGAAGGGACTTGTTACAATATCAAGATAAAGGCACTGATGCTATATTTATAACAGTTTATGCTATGAATAGTTTTAAAGTGTGTGAAATCTATAAACACAAAATGGAGTGCTAGCATTAATGAAAGGTGTTTGCATTCCCTCTTACCAAGCCAGTGCATAGGCAGAGCCTATAAGGAATTATTATAACAGATGTAAATAAATGCTGTAGTAATAACAGATGTAAATAAATGCTGTAGTAATAACACATGTAAATGTAGTAATAAGAGATAGTAATAACATATGTAAATAAATGCGGTACTAATAACAAATGTAAATAAATGTAGTAATAACAGAAGTAAATAAATGTTGTAGTAATAACAGATGTAAATAAATGCTGCACTAATAACAGATGTTAATAAATGTAGTAATAACAGATGTAAATAAATGCGGTAGTAATAGATGTAAATAAATGTTGTAGTAATAACAGATGTAAATAAATGCTGCAGTAATAACAGATGTAAATAAATGCAGTAGTAATAACAGATGTAAATAAATGTAGTAATAACAGATATAAATAAATGCTGTAGTAATAACAGATGTATATAAATGCTGTAGTAATTGTTCGTATTGCTCCATTAAAACCGCAAAAAAATTCTTCTCTTAATTCACAACAAATATTTAATGTAGGATAACGTATTACTTACAAAAATTACTGTAAAGCATTTATGTGGGAAAACATCCATACCATTTGATTCATGAACTGTCCAAATATAAAATATATTATATGTAAAAAAAAACATGCCAAATGGATCACATTAAAATACACTATGACTGAACATTTGAATATTTAATTCAGCTGTGTACCTTAAATTTAGCTTAGAGCTTTGATTATGAAAACATGAAGGAATGAGAATAAATAATAAGCTAAGAGCCATACATTTTCATAAACACAATTAATATGTCTAGCCTGCTTTTAATTTATTTTTCTATGGAGTGGTATACACAGTTGAATTTTGTATTGCAATTAAACTTTTAAACATTAAAATTCACTTGAAAATAATACTATAGAAAGATACATATGTTCGAAATCAAGCAAAGACAAGGGGATGATTCATAATCTGCCTAAATACTTCATCCTTAAATTTTCAGGGTCTACATATTAGTTTCCCCCTCAAGTGTTTGGCAGTGCTCTGTACAGACTCAAACACCGTGACTGACATTTTTTCCTGTAAAAGGAATATATAAGGGAACAGCTTCAGTACTTAGTAATAATGACCATCCCCCCTGGCATGTCTAAAGGTCGGGTCTACTTCAAAACATCTAAAACCCATAACATCCAATTTCATAACATTGAGACCAGAGCATCTAAAACCCAAAACATCTAAAACCCACAACATCGAATTTCATAACATCTAACAGTACAAATCACATGAAAATAACAACCCCTCCACATATAAAGACATATAATGACACCAAACTACCAAACATACTTTTTATTACATTTCTGCTACACCCCCTATGTGGGGGCTCCCCCCTCCATAAATTAAATATACCAACTCCAAGATCGCACTACAGTGGGAAAAAGTTAATTTCCTAACCCCACTGTATCAAGCCCCCCCCTGCAGAAATGTAGTAAAAAGTGTGTTTGGTAGTTTGGTGTCATTATATGTCATTATATGTGGATGGGATGTTATTTTCATGTGGTTTGTACTGTTAGATGTTATGAAATTTGATGTTATGGGTTTTAGATGTTTTGGTTTTAGATGTTCTGGTCTCAATGTTATGAAATTAGATGTTATGGGTAGTAGATGTCTTGAATGGGACCCCTAAAGGTCACTTCCCAGTGTTTTATCCTATTAACCTGGTGAACTTGGGCATTCTGAGGCAGTATAGCAACTGCCTCATGTACACAGACAACTCTCTCCACTTACCTCCAAACTCTCAGACTTGTGAGAGATGCACTTATATATCCAAATTGGAAGCTATGCACTCTCAAGCCAAGACTGAAATAGCTGGCCAAGAGAAGAAGGTCAACATCTGTACCACACCACATGCAACACATAGACCTCCAGAATACCCACCATCACAGCTCTCACATAAAATCACAAACCACATGCTCACCTTTGCAGAGGCTCAAAATAGAAATCTACCCAAACAGCAGAGACCTCCAAGACAAAAAAACGCACTTGACCAACACAACACAGCACAAGCCACAAGACACATAGCTCAACTACACAGTGTGCCCCTCAACCTAAGCCCCTAAGGCAAAACAGCTTGCCCAATACACTAATCATAGGTGACTCAATAATGAGGCACACTGATGTCCCACTCACTAGGTTGAATAAGGAGAAGGTAACAGTTAGCTATCAGGTGTCAGACTCCAAGACATAACACATGAACTCAGGTCACTCCACAACAAGTACAAGTATGACTCTGTCACTGTCCATGTGGGTGTGAATGACCTGAGATGCACCTCCCTGGACTACATGAAAAGAGGCATGGATGAGCTCTTGGATTATGTGGCCCAGGCAGGTATGACACTACCCCTGAACAACATTCTACCATCACCCAGAATTATACTGCAGTGCAAGCAGAAAATGACTGAGTTCAACAACTGGCTAAGTTTCTGGTGTCATTCTAAGGGGATCCAGTATCTGTCTGCTTGGTATGACATGATGGACAGACCTCGATGCTTTGCCAGAGATGGCCTGCATCTGGGTTTATGGATTCTGGCAAAGGCTCATCACCCCCATAGTGATTTTTTTAGGTGATGTTCCAAAGACCAAATTACCACTGTAACAGCTATAAATAAATGCAGTCTGAAGGTAATGCTGCTCAATGCTAGAAGTCTAAATCTCAAGATGCACTTGCTTGAAGCACTCCTCAAAATGGAAAACTTCTACATTTGTGGTGTAACGGAGACTTGGTTTAAAGCAACATTAAGCACCCCTAAACTACCAGGCTATAACTCATTCCACACCTTTTGGCCCCAGAACATGGACTGAAGCTCCAAAGGCGGTGGTGTCTCCATATTCATAAAGGATATGCACACCTCCAGACTAGTAGCCCAACATAACACATCTGAGATACTTCCGGTACAACTGACATTGCGTAAGATGGCAATTCAGGTCGTAGCCTGCTATAGGTCCCCAGCCATGTTCCAAGACACTCACTCCACATTCCTAAGCACCTCGGAAACTATTAGGGTCCAACCCAACATTCTCATACTAGGTGATTTCAACTACCCCTCCATCAACTGGGAAAACTACTCATGCACCAATACACTGGCCCAATGCTTCCTGGAATTCATCACTTCCAATGCCCTGGACCAGCTCATTCTTACCTCCACTAGAGGAAGCAACATCCTTGACCTGGTTATTCCAAACATAGGCAACCTTTTCTCTACACCAATAGCCAATTCCTCACTGGTTAGATCAGACCACAAACTAGTCACCATGGAAATCCACATCGCACCCACACCCCCCGCAAAGGTAACCACCATGAAAAACGTCTCCAAAGTTGAATTTGGACTCCTAAAAACAGAGGTGGTTAACTTCATAGCACCCATGTCAATGGAAAATAAATGCATGACTGCCGAATCATACACCAATACACTATACAAACACGTACATAAATGCATGGAACTAGCCATACCAAACAGAAGCAAGACGCTCTCCTCCAAAAAAAGGAATCCAATCTGGTGGTCCCCTGCCATTAATAAACTCTACAACACAAGAAATAAACTGTTGCAGAGAAAGGTGAAGTCCCAAGACTGGAAAGATTCTTTTAACCTCAACAAAAAATTGAGATCCCTCATCAAAATCTCTAAAGCCAGCTATGAAAGCAGAATTGCAGCAGACACTAAAAACAACCACAAAGCCTTCTATAGTTACATCAAGAATCTCCATGGCAATGTCCAGGTTTGTTTTGAGTTACTGTACAGTGGTACCTCCTATACTGAGCCAACAGATATCGCTAACATACTGGCCGACAGATTCAGTGCCAACTTTACCCCTCTCTCCCCCAAAAGGACCAATCAGAATACTGGAGGAATGCCAGGCACCCAGTATTACTGCAGCACAGGTTAAAGCTGCATTGACCAAGGCCAAGAAAACAGTTTCCATGAGACCCAACAATATCCCTGGATGTGTTCTACATGAACTACAAAGTGAACTGGCACCACATCTGTGTGCCCTGTTCAATCATAGCTTCACCTCACTCTTTGTCCTGCCGAATGGTGCACTGCTGCAGTCATCCCTCTCCATAAAGGGGGAGTGGCTACAGACCCTAGGAATTTTCGTCCCATTAGCCTGATGAGTTTGATATGTAAGGCTATGGAGCACATCATCATGGACCTAATTAACAAGGATATAGGGAATCTCCAAACTCTAGATCCCATGCAATTTGGTTTTGTGAAAAGTAGATCATGCCTGCTCAGTCTGTTAGTGAGTTAGTCACCAGAACTGTGGATGAGGGCAAGGCAGTTCATACAGCCTACCTCAATCTGGCCAAGGCCTTTGATACTATTCCCCACTAAGGAATTATTGTTAAACTCAACAAACTAGGCATCAACCCCTATATCACTAGGTGGGTTGCAAATTGTCTCACAGACAGAACCCACAGTGTGAAAGTAGCAGACTCTAAGTCAGACTGCCGACCAGTCACGAGTGAAGTCCCACAGGGATCGGTCCTGGGTCCTTTCCTGTTTGGCATCTACATCTCAGAAGTCCAGGCCAACATGGAGGGACTCTGGCTGACCAAATTCACAGATGACTGCAAGCTGGGAGCCATTATTAACTACCCAAGTGATGTAGACATCCTACAGAAAGGTCACACTGAGATCAATGACTGGCGTCAAAACCATGGCCTTAAGCTTAATTCCAAAAAATGCATCATCATCCCCTTTGGGGAAAACTCAGTTCCCAGTAATTACCACATCGATGGAACCCACTGAACACTGAAAGCATTATAAGAGATCTGGGGACACAGGTTGACAGCAACCACTCCTTTGACCACCACATTGCCACTGTCATCAGAAAGTCCTTCTATGTGGCACATCTCATTACCAAGGGTTTTGCATCCAGGAAGAAAGAGGTCATCATCTTTCTCTACTCTTCCCTCATTAGGCCAGCCATTGAGTATAATGCCCCATTTGGCATGTACCTCACTAGACACATGGAACAGCTGGAAAGGCCACAAAAGTACCTCATGAAGAGTATCCTAGGTCATAAACACATGTCCTACATGGACAGACTCAAAAAACTCTAGCTATTCTCTGTCTTATGTCGTCTACTAAGAGGTGATCTCTGCTTGACTTACAAAGCCATGTCTGACCAAGCTCTGTTAGAAATGCTACATCTAAAAAATCCCAATCCCTCCACACCACACACTCCAGAGACCTCAACCTAATTACTGTAATCAACAGAACATGCTGGAGGAACAGGTTCATAACCCAGAGACTGCCCATGCTCTGGAATAGACTTCCCATACATGTCAAGCAGAGCAGCTCACTGGCCCTCTTCAAGAGAAATCTTGATGAGTGAATGGGAAATAGTTCATCTCGGGGATCACTCCAATAGCTCTACTTGATATAGGCTCTGGGAACTAACGTCGGGTGGCATGATGTGAGGGCATTTCTATGGACTAGGCTTGTAAAGACTCCAGGGCCATTAGCCTAGTACACACCTATGAACCTATGAACCTATAAAGGCTACTGCAAGGTATTTTTTTTTAATTTTATGGACAACCCTAAAATGGTACTTTTGCAAGAAGATATGTAGCTCCTCATAGCTGTGCTACATGCTAATGAGGCAGACAGAAGGAGAGGCATATGCTAATTAGCCATGAGCTCTCCCCTCAGAACTGCTTCCATGCCAGTGCCAACATGCCACAGGGATCCATTCTTGGCCCTCTACTCTTCAATATATTTACTAACAATCTATATAAATCCTCTCAGTAAGCTTCTCTCATGCAATAAATTGGCAATCCTACCCTATTATGCACTTCAGATAACCTTGTACATCTTCATGGAATTATTCAATAAGCCTTTAACTCTATTGAAAGTTGGCATCAGCTACTACTTAGTCCCCAAAAGCTAAATTACTCCTTTTTTTCCAAACTCCCATTTAAAAAAAAAACTTTAAAATGTCTTCCTTAAATAATTCCATAACTAAAGTTACCTCACATTCAAAGCTACTTGTCATGACAATTAATGACAATCTTAAATTTGATTTACATATCCACAACAGCATCAAAAAACACATAAAAATCTAATACTATTCATATAAAATCCCTTAACATCTGCCAAGTTAGCTCTAGCTACTATTCAACTTATACCCTCTCTCCTATCGGGTATCTGTATCATGACCAACCCACAGGCCTCACTTAGTTCTAAACTTGAACAATGCTGCAACAAAGCTGCCAGATTTGCTTGTAAAAAACCTTACCAGACCAACCACAGTTTAGCACAAAAAATTTGACAGGCTTAAACTTTCTTACTATCTATTTTATGCTGTGCTCATCTTAACCCACAAAGTCATCTATACACTGTTCATTTGCCCAGCAATTAGCCCCATACATCAAGACTATCTGCCAAACTATCCAATTTGGTCAAATGATAAACAACTGCTTGCTATCTACAAACCATAAATGGCTGTTGAGGTCAGTCTCTGTTCCAATAACATAGCTAGAACTTGGGATACAATTCCTATATAAATCAGGTCTATCTCACACCTTACATTTTTTTCAAACCATTACTAAGAGACTTCCTCTCTGCCTACTGGCTTTGTTCCTGCTCCTCACTTTGGACATAGCTTCTCCTAACATGCTTCATTCATCTTCTTATACCTCCCTTTAAAGCACTAAATCACTTAATCTGCTTATCCTCCTCCTCTAATACTTCACTTTATTGTAGTACTTAAACTACTACACCTACTTCTAATTAGCACAACCAAATGTACCCCATCTGTCTTATACACCACACTTTTATCTGTAAATTCTCAATACAATGCTTGTATATTAATGTTTATGAACATCAATACAACTTTTATTATACTGACTACTATGCTATGTATTCACTGAAACTAAATTATAATGTTTGTTATTGTAAATATTGACTGGTTTAAATTGTCACAATGGATCTTTTCTTCACAGGTCTTCACTGTAAAAGGGCACCTTTGCCCAGCTGGACTTTCCTGGTAAACAAATGCCATAAAATAAATATACATTAGATTGCAACCACTCCTTGTACATCATGGTAGTGAACACAACTGCCACCATGAAGGCATCTACATTTGATTAACACAGCCACTCCTTGTATGTCATGGTAGTGAACACAACTGCCAGCATGAATGTATCTACATTAAATTATTACAGCCACTTTTTGTACGTCATGGTAGTGAACATAGCTAATAGGTTGTGTTCATTCACTGTGGCAGAGGTAAGTGTTGGGGAGTTTAGTGTTATGGCAGGGTTAGGAAGTGACTGTGTGAGTGTAGGTGAGGAGCTGCATGTGTGAGTGAATGTGTGTCTCCCAGGGAGATAGCAGTAGGGTGGTAGTCAGGAGTTATGTTAGGGACATGTGTGCGTGTGTTTGTGAGTGTGTGTGTGTGTGTGTGTGTGTGTGTGTGTGTGTGTGTGTGTGTGTGTGTGTGTGTGTGTGTGCATATGCATGTGTGTTGAGTGTGTGTATGTGTGTGTGTGTGTGTGTGTGTGTGTGTGTGTGTGTGTGTGTGTGTGAATGTCCCTGTGAACACAGTTAAAAGGCCATGCTCATCCACTGTGGCAGAGGTAAGTCTTAGGAAGTTTAGTGTTATGGCAGGGTTAGGAGGTGACTGCGTGAGTATAGGTGAGGAGCTGCATGTGTGACTGAATATGTGCATGTGTCTCAATGGGAGATAGCAGTATAGTGGTAGTCAGGAGTTAGGTTAGGGACGTGTGTGAGTGTGTGTGTGTGTGTGTGTGTGTGTGTGTGTGTGTGTGTGTGTGTGTGTGTGTATATGTGTGTGTGCGTGTGTGTGCATGTATGTATGGGGGGTAGGGGTGCAGTTAAACTTCCACACAGCCCTAGACTAATGAGCAGGACCTGCATTATTAACTCAGGGGGTGCATTAAACATTAGGTATATCTGTTATTTCACATGCCTTAATGACATTTTCACAGTACAAGGACTGGGGGAAAGACTAGATACCTGGGTTATCTGTTATTTCTCATTTCTTAATGGCATGTAAACAGAACAGGGATCAAGAGACCACTTGTCACCAAGGATACTCAATATAGTGTGGCCTAAAGGCAGGTAACATGAATGCATTTTAGGATTTTTTAGTTTTAGGCAGTTCATAACTTATAGAATTTGTATTTAACAGATTGACCAGCAGATGGTAGCAGAGTATGACAAATATAACTTTAACTATTTGTTCAATTTTTTTATATATATTTTTACATATCCTTATTTAAATCCATTAAGCAAACTTAAAGTTATTAGAATTTGTAAGAATGCAGTTTGTCTAAGAAAGGGTTTATTATTTCTTAAATAGCACACAATTTTTATTAGTGTATATATTATTGCATTTTTTTGTATTTTTGTATTTAACAGGTTAAATTAGTTAATTATCTAAACAATGTTGCATGTATAAGTTAAATGGTTTTCTGCTATAAAAGGAGGTTGTTCACTTTTCTGAGAAAGTCGCAGTGTTTATGGGACGAAAAACGTGGTGATTAAAGTTAAGTGTTTAGCGTTTGGTGTGTCCTTCATGTGTATTGATTTTCCATATTAAAAAATGTTTGCATTGGTGTGAAGCTTACATTTCCGTGGTCTTTTTATGGCACCTCTGACAGTGTTCATCTTGTTGGACTAATTGTTGGCACTTTTGACTCTCAACACTGCTTTCCCCTCTTTGGATATGAATTAAAAGGCACTAAGCAGAGCCATACCCTGTACCCTCTCATCTCCCACCGAGCATATTAGTCCGCTATTTCACCTCTGGATACCAGAGAGTAAGTGTTAAAATAAATAAATATTGAAAATACATGGGGGAAAAGAGATGTGAACCATCCGCCCTTGACACAAGAAACCCCTGCATTAACTCATAAGTTAGTACTGTAGATGTTATTTTACTACATTGAGAATCTCAGTCATTGTTTCATACAAGGGACAGGGACAAAAAATGTTAGATATACCTCTCAGCCTCATAAGCTGCGTTTGCCTTAGCATGCATTTACTGAAAGATATGAAATGAAAAATTCAAATGTCTAAAATTAAGGATTGATTGCAATAATCAGTGATTTTCCTGCACTAAAGAAAAGGAACCATCATGGACATTCTGGCAACTGAAACAGGCATGGGGTATGTGGATTATGTGTCTGTGGGTGTTTTACTGTGTGCTTATGTATAGGGGAGAGTGGTGAGGAGGGAGAGGTGCCTGTGATTACATAATGTAGTTGATACAGTTAACAACTATGAGAAATGCTGATCTACACACTACAGTAGGAAACTGTGATTCAGAGACATGCAAATTAGCCGATAATGAGGACTTTCCTCATTGTGGTTAATGTTTCTATAAATTGCAAATAGGAGCATAGCAGGATATACATCCATCCCCAGGGATATTAATGAATCCTTGGGCATGTCAGATTAGGCTGTAAAGCATAGAAATAAAATTTTGAAAAAAAGCACAGGTGAAAATCACCAGGAGAGAGAAGTAAACTTTTACGTTAGTAAATGGCTTGCCTTCACAAATGACATCTGATGAAGTCTTAAATATTGTGAAAACAAAAGTTATTACAGTAGATAAGTCTTTGGTTTTACTTTCTGGCAATTTATAAGCTGGAAATGAACTGGATAAAAATGAACAAAAACACTTAGAACTGAAAGGAAAGCATAGTCAACACTAACAGTAAACAGATAGAAAAAACTTTTATTGTAAACACTTTCATTGAGGCTAATGCCAAAACTTCTTCAGATAAGAAACTGCAAAAATTCACTTCCTTTAAATCCAAAATTAATCACATGATTTTGGTCAGCTGATTTGGATTTACATCAAATAAATTCCTTGATTAAATATGAAAAGTGAACAAATGTATAAATAACATAATATTATATTTCCCATACTTAGGTAAAAATAATTTGTTACTTAGGAAAACTACCACATTCTAAATAAAACTAAAGACATAAAATATTGAAAAATAAAAAAAAATCATAATTTATACAAAGCATCCACTATTGGAATTACATCTAGAAAAAAATCCCATATGAAAATATGGACAAATACGCCATTTAAAAAAAAAAAAAAAAAAAAAAAAATATATATATATATATATATATATATATATATATATATATATATAGGGTCTATATCAGTTCACCGAAATGGCTGACGTTTGAACACCATATGTTCGAACTTCTAACCACGAAGTACAAAAACATCAAAGTCTTAGAACAGAGAATTTTTTCCCTGGGAAAAAAAATCGCAGTTCCAAGAAACACACACACAACACAAGCACACCAAAAAAACAGCAATCCACACACAAACACTTAAAATCCTACATCTAACCCTACACTAAACTGTACATATACTACTGTCTATCCACTTACCTTAACCCAAACCCTAACCCTAAGGTCCGTCACTATCGCACACTCACCTGACCCACACCCTAACCCTAACTCACCTATCCCACCCTAACCCTAATGTCTGTCACTATCGCACATCCACCTCACCCGCGCCCTAACCCTAACTCACCTAGCATGTGCCCTAACCTTAATGTCCACACAATCACACACTTACCTAAACCCGACATGTAACTTCCCACCACAGTCCTGATAATCGTGAAGCCACAGGAACGACCCACTCAATTCTTTTCCTGGGAAAGAATTTGGTGTTCCGCGGCTTTGCAGTAATCAGTGTTCGAACTTCACAGTTTGAACATCTGGTGTTCGATCATCAGCCATTTTGACGGACTGATATAGACCCTATATATATATATATATATATATATATATATATATATATATATATATATATATATATATATGTTTTGCTAAAAGGACATAATTTCATCTCAATAAACTCCTCAGTTTTAAAACACAGGCAATTGAACAGCTATCATTTAAACCTGGTGGCTTAAAAGCATATAATTTCAATTGCCATAATAATTCTTGCTGTTCTAATTTTAGTGACAAAGGTCCACCTCATTCACCATTTTGAACCTGATCAATTCTTTTAAACACAAAGGAATGTTCAGGATAGGTGGAAATATGCTTTGCCAAGACATTCTCAGTTTTATGATTCCTAATGGCATATAAATGCTCATGCAAATGTTCTCTTAATTTTCTGTCTGTTTTCCCTATATAGAAACTTGGACAGAGTCTACATTTAGCCAGGTAAATTATACTTTTAGTATTACAATTAAATCTTCCTTTTAATATAAATTTTCTGTTATTAATCTGAAAATTATTTCCAGTCTCTATAAACCTACGATACGGGCAGGCTTCGCATTTAAACATCCCTATAGTTCTTGGGGGTCTATATTACATAATCGAAGAGATACTTCTTCGAATATGTAATCATCTACCCCAAACACCGAAATGTGAAAACCGCGAATGGCCAAAACCGCAAAATTTTTCCTAGGGAAAAAATTTGCGGGGCCATAGAAACAAGACAAACACTTCAAATGTAATTTAAGTTGGAGGCTTTGCCCCCACCCCCCAACATGGGGGGCTGTGCCCCCCACACACCCCTAACTAAATATACTAACTCTGAGATCGCTCTACATTGGGGTAAAGGGTAAACTCCAGGAACGGCAAACTGAATTTTTTCCCCTAGGAAAAAATTTGTGGTTTTGGCCATTCGCAGTTTTTGCATTTTGGTGTTTAGGGGTCGATGATTACATATTTGAAGAAGTGTCTCTTCAATTATGTAATATAGACCCGTTCTTGGATATACCTGTGTTTTAAATTCTAGCAAGCTTTTTAAAATCTGCCCTGTCTTAAAAACTATTTTTGGATGGGACAGTAATTTGGGAGCTACGGTTGTATCAGTAGAAACCAAATCCTAATTTTTGGTCAAAATAAATTTCATATCGGATGCATCCATACTAAATGGTGTAACAAAGGTTAATAACAAATCAGAATTGTTAACAGTCTTTTCTTCTTCTCCAAGTGGGTTCACATATACTGGGTTTGTGTCATTCAAAATAGCCCTAAAATAACCTGTCATCCTTTTACTTTGAACTTCAGAAATTAGTCAATTCAATAATATAATAGGATACCCACACTTCAAAAACAAATCCTTCAAAAATTCACATTCATTCAAAAAATCTGAATAACTGGAAATCATTCATGCAGCTCTCATGAGCTGTCCCTTTATTACTGATCTCTTCTGATGGAATGGATGTGAGGTAGAGAAATGCAGGAAAGAGTATGAATATGTTTCCTTCCTATAAATAGTAGCTACATATGCTTGCCTTATCTTAGCTTTTCTAAGTGGAACATCTAGGTAAGATATCTCATCAGTTTCAAACTACTGGTGAAGCTCAGAATTTGAGTTGTATTATTTAAATAATTTACCAATTCTAAAAATACATTATGACCTCCGTTAAATATAATAAAAATATCATCTAGGTAGCACGTATAGTAATAGATGTATTCTAACCATGGGTTATTATTGAAAACATATTCGTGCTCCCAAAATGCCATTACTAAATTTGTGAAGCTCTCCCACAAGGTGAGCCGATAGCTACCCCCTCTGTTTGCAAAAAATATTTACTATTAAACAAGAAGTAGTTATTTGTTAAAATCAGATCTAATGATTCTTGAATCAGGGATAATTATTGGTTATTAGTACCTTTCCTGTTCAAAAGGCAACTAACACACTCAATGCCAAGCTTATGTGGTATTACTGTATATAAATCCTTGACATCGATCATGATCGTGACAAAATTATAGCTCTCAACAAAATCCAACTTATTAATGTTGTCCAAAAACATCCAGGAATCCTTGCAGAACTGTTTTTCTCCTAATAAGTACCTTTTTTAGAAAATGGTTGACAAATTTTGCAAGAGGGTAAGTAATGGAATTCCTTCCATTAACTTTTGGGCATCATGGTGGATTAAGAAGGTTTTTATGTATCTTCGGAACATTAAATATAATGGGGATCTGTGGTGAAGGCATAGAAAAATAATTATATAACTATCGAGATTCTACCATCTATGAATAAGTCATTCAAATAGATCTTTATTCTCCTATAAACTACATTAAGCTTGTTCAATGTTGTTGGTAAATAAGACTTAGAATCTAACATTTCATCCATATGTTGGTTATAATAAGAACAATCCAAAACCACCAACCCCCCTCCTTTATCAGGTTTTAAGCTGTTCAAATTATACATGTTCCTAATTTTTATATTTTTGTACAAGTTATTTTCTGTTGTAGAGTGATACTGCTGTTTAACAAACTTCGAGCAAATATGTTATTGTTTGTGAATATTCAGCGATGCTGACTTTGCTGAGTAACAAGATGGTGTGTTTGTTATTTAAACATGATGAAATATTTCCTTTGAAAATCTAATGAACTTTATATGATAAAATTGGACTGTTAGCCTGTGTTTTGTAGAATTAATGAAATGGATTTATTTTAAATAATAAAGTGTTTTGTTGGGCTAGATGGTTTTCCTGTTTGATAAAATAGGACATGCATACACAGCTATGATATGTAACTGATGTGATAACATCTCTTTTGTTTCACTTTTTACATTTTTGCATATATTATAAAATTATCAAACACACCCTTAAATTGAAAAAAACAATCACAGTCTGCACTGTGAATGTAATTTTATTATTAATGTTGTTATATTCTTTCAAATAATTGAAAAGAAATTGTGAGTATAACTCACACAGCAGTAGTCTAACTAACTTTGCAGAAAATTGTAGAGAGTGATCAGTGGTCTATAATGGGGACCGCTCACAGTAGGTTTGGAAAAGTGATACCTAAACTAAATGTGTAAATTGTAAGAATATAATGATTATAGTTATGGTTTGCAATGCAAGGGAATGATGTGTTTGTGTTGTTTTGTGGACTCTGGGTGTACCCCCACATTATTGATAATTTATGTAATTATTTACTAGCTATCAATATACTGGATTTTGAGTTAATTCCTTCTTTTTTTTTTTACTATGTATCAGACCTTTGCATATAAAGTTAGAAAGAAGCATTAGATGGTCTTTCACGATCTTACATAGGTAGACCCTTGGTCAAAACAGGAAGTCTGCCAACTAATCTATCCTCTGTTACCAACCTTATAGCATTTGGTATTGTCGGGCTATGTATGAATTGCCTGAGCTCACAGTAAACAATCTTTTACTTAACTTGTTGCTATTTGTGAAAGATGCAATTACCTAGTCAAATTTGAGACCACAATCCCACAAATAAACACATTTGGTGAACATTATTAACATACAATACAATTTGCACATACCCATAGTAAATTATCAGATGTTGAGGCACTAACAACTTTGTCCAAGTCACAACAGACTAGTAGGGATAAGGCCCAGTGTTAACTAAACACTGCAATATCAATTAGCAACAACAGAACTGAGAGTCATGAGGAAATAGTACATCCTAGACCAATTACACAAAAGCAGTCTTCAAACACAAATATAAATGTGCCAGTGATTGGTGACTCCATAATAATACACACAGATTCCACACACACAAGGCCTAGCAAGGCAGGGTGAGAGTGAGTTGTCTCACAGTAGCCAAGATTGCCAAAGCTACAAGGGCCCTTAAGACCCTTGAACTAGACATATATGAGTACAGCATGATGATGGTCCATGAATGGGTGCATTAAACCCTGAGGGATATGAGAGAAGACATGATAGGGCTCTACATGCACATCACAAATGTAGGAAAGACCCTAGTATTTAACAGAATCTGTCCATCATCAAAAACTAATGCTGAGGTATAAAGAAAAGATTAATGGCTTTAACAATTTAGCATGTGTCAGCATATGATATGATGCTTGACAACCATTCAAGCTTCACCAGGAATGGTTGGCAGCTTTAATTATAAGACTTGGGCATACTGGCAAAAGCTTTTTCAGCCTCCATTGTGACTTTTTTTAGGCAGAGTCCATCTGATAAACCCCTAACCTAATTTCCAAAACAAATCAACCATTTAACCATACTAAGATGGCTCTACTTAATACTATAAGTCTAAACAACAAACTGCTGGACCTTGAGGCCTTCCTGCTTTTAGAGCACATCCATGTATGTGTCATTACAGAAACCTAGTTTAAGTGATCAAACAGAACTCCCCTCAATACCTGTGTTTTGTACTTAGCACTCATTTAGATCTCAATTGAGTTTTGCTGGTTTATCCATATTTGTTAGAGACCACATTACCTCAAGACGGATACCCAGAGGCACTCAAGCAGAGCTTATTGAGATTCAAATCATGCTAAAACCGATCAGCTATCAGTTCACAGCATGCCACAGAACCCCTTCTATGACCCCATAAAATCATACAACCTCTTCCACTGAACCTAGCAACTATCTTGGTTTCAGATGAGTGGTATGCTACAGAACCCCTTCTATGGTTCCATAAAATCATACAACCTCTTCCTCTGAACCTAGCAACTATATTGTCCCCAGATGAGTGGAGCACAGCTGTTATGATATCACTTCACAAGGGTAGCCTTACCAGCCTAATGTATCATATATGAAATGTCACAGAAAGTATCATAACTGACCCAATTAACCATGATATCAGAAATGTTTTCAAACTTGAACCCCAGAAGTTTGGCTTTGTCAAAGGTAAGCCTGTCTAAAGAATCCTGTGAACTTCCTTGAGAGAGTCGTTCATGCTATAGACCGTGGACAAGCTTATCTGCACAGTGTACCATGATAACTCCAAGGCAGTTTATACCACATGCAAATATTGTAAACAAGTAGAAGGAACTCCATACTGACCCATATGAGGTAAGCTAGATAGCCAATAAGTTTAGAAATAGGTTCCACACACTGAGAGTAGAGAATGCATTCTGTGAAAGCATGAAGGTGACCAGTGGAGTTCTGCAGGGATCCATGCTCGGACCTTTGCTGTTCAGCACCTACTTCTCAGATCTCCACTTATTAAATGAGGATCTCTGGTTAACAAAGATCATGGATGATTGCAAGCTGGGAATTGTCATAAAGTCTCCCTCTGACATGCAGTATTCCAGCACTGGTTTACAGTTGTCAATAGCTGGCATGCCAAAAATGGGCTCAAGCTCAATGCCAAAGAGTGTAACATTGTATCATTTGGTAAGTACCCCCTAGCTCCTGCTACATCATTACATCCAAATGACGCCTCCAGGTGCATCTGCAGTTAACTCCTACTGACACCTCTAGGTATCAGATATTGCTTGTTCATATTTGCATCAATAATTGTAAAACTATGCTATGTATAAGGTTTTAAAATATTTCATCTTAAAGCTTATAAAATGGCAAAATCATCTGTATTAATATCTGACCTCTGTCTAGTGCGGGTAGATATTAACTGCTGTTTTTATGATATTAATTTATAGAGATATAATTTTCACATTTTTCTAAATATCTCAACAACCAAGTAACACAAACAGAACTCCTTAGTCTCATCTGAAAGCTCTCATGTAGATGAATAAAATGCTGCTGACATTATGTGTGTAACTTGAGTGGTTGCCGAGATATTGTAAGTTGTTTACAAAGTATTATAAATGTAATAGTTACTGTGCTTACTGTGACTTATAAAATTTGGTTTAAGACCTAGAACCTAAAGAATACTGCCACTATAAAAATAGTTTATGCTGAAGGGTTTGCCATTTATAGTTCTTTCATAATCCCTATGGTTCCAGAGATATGAACATTTGTTTGAAAAATGAGGACATAATTTAATTCTATCAAAAAGCTTAGGCTCCACCCTTTGGATGTTGCTCCCTCTAATCACATTGCAACAGTGGTGAGAAAATCCTTTTACCTTGCACAGCTCACAGCAAAAGGTATTTCTTTCAGATCAAAAGAAGCATTCACCTTCTTGTACTCCACATTGATTATACCCATCACTGAGTATAATGCCCCCTTTGGTATGTACCTCACCAAACAAATCAAACAACTGGAAATACCCAAGAGGTTTGTAACTTAAAAAGTCAAGGTACTAAAAGATCTGAGCTACAAAGAAATACTGGAGCTCTATCCCTATACTCAGTTTCATGTAGATTCATTAGGGATGACTTGTGCCTTGCTTATAGGGCCATAATGGATCCCATAGTTCAAGAACTGTTGTACCTTAATAAGTTAAACAGTCCAACCAACACTAAGGCCAGAGATCTAAATCTACTCTAACAAATAAACAAGAGAAGGAGGAGGGACAGATTTGTCATGCAGTACTTAACCCTTCTATAAAACAAACATTTCCTCCAGGTTAAGCAGTGCCACAAACTCTCTGCCTTTAAAATTGAGATGGACAATGGGATGGGTATTCATAAATTCACCCCGGTATAACTAACCTGCCTCTCCTTGAAAAGAGAGGTAAGATCTAAGGGTAAGCACCAGCATGGCAGAATTGGTCACAGAGCTCAGTTGTCTTGTAACTCCTATGATCCTATGCTTTGTTCAGGTTTGAGAAAGGAGAGTCTTTGATTTTACTCACTTGGAGCACTGGACATTCCATAATATCTACTATCTCATTAAAACTTTTTGAAAATAATGCCACGACCTTCATTAGGCACAGTTTCCATTTTCCTGATGGTATCCAGGCCATTACCATTGTATGATAAACCTGCATTACAAGTTATGAAGACTTTTCTGAAGCCACAGTCCTTCACAACATTCCTTCTTTCATGGAGTGTATTTCTCTGGGACAGAGATGTCAGTCTTTTCCTTGCCAAGGAGAATGCATGTGCTGTTTGGTGTTTGTCCTCAGTTCACGATCATATTAAATACATTAGAGTCAGAGAACATTTAATAGGTTTTGTTCTCTCCTTGCTTATGCCTTTTACTGTTTTTACAATATTTTCTAGTCATTCCTGAGTGTTACCTTTATAGCCTAATGTTTTGAATACTTTCCACCATCTCACTACAAAACAAATGCCTACTACCATTTTTCCTTACATACCATTTTATTTTTACTCAGATCCAAAGCCTAGATAGCTAAGTCTGCCACATAGAGTAATTTTATTGCCGTTTTCTAATTCTCTGTTCAGTTTTATGAAATAATCCTTGCATGTTTCAACAGAATTAGAAACAACCTTGCCCTTAGCCTTGCCATATAGAAGGGTAAATTCTTGACAAAAACTCACAAGTAGCAGCTTGGCACTAAAATGTGTGGGAAGGAAGGGGTGGCAGTCAGTGAGCAATGCCAGCTTTACGATCATGAGAGGAGGAAGACAGTACGACACACTGTGCTGCTGACCTGAACAGCAATACTGAGGGCTTCAGGATGGAGTTGTCAGGCCACCGTAGCTACCTGCTGCACATAGGTTAAGAATGTATGCACATTTACACAAGAAAACAGGGGGATTTCAAAAAGCAAGAGCAGACACAGATGCCACAGGCCACTGCAGAGATGTTTAAGGGATGTGGGAGAGGATTCCAGCATGTACTGCTAGGGATGTTGTTTTTCCTAACACTAGACTCGTATTTTCTTAGTGGAAAACATAACTTCATAAACTCTTTCCTGAAACTGGAAACAAATGGACCACAGGGCTCTTAACATGATCAGGGAATGAGTGGCTATTTCACCCATATAAGGAATGAATAAGGCAGTGTGATACAAGGAGGACTGCCAGATGGTGGTCATGTGATTAAATAAAAAAATGTAGTGAGCACCTCCAGTGCCTCAAAGTATGAAAGATGTTTGTTTCAGTTTTACTGCATGAATAATATGACTCTGATAAACGTAGGTTATCCTGTCTTGGCAACCAGGTATCCATCAAGCATTTAAAGTAGGCTGCAGTGATAGTATATGAAATATGTTTCCTGGGAGTGAATGTGAATATTCTCTAGTTAAGGACTTCCATATTGGAAGGGTGAATACATAAGGGAGAAGGTTGCATTGCCTTTAATAATTTTTCTGATTTTATCTTTAACTCTGCCCCGTCCTTAACCCTAACTTTCCATCTTACCTTACAAAAAACATTTCTGTAACATTACAACTGCTCAAACAAAATTAATCCGAATGAATGTGTAGGGGTCTACTTGCGGGCTCATGAAAGGATACTTTGTTTCCTTTCACAACCTTGTTTTTTGTTCCCTATTTAAGACTTTCTGTATGTTGATTTTTGCAATACAAGCATTAATAAGTTTGTGTTCAATGCCTTCACATTTTGATTAAGAATTGTTTACATATATGTATATAGGGAAAGAGAAATAGTATATCTATCTATTTATCTATCTATCTATCTATCTATCTATCTATCTATCTATTTATCTATCTATCTGTATATGTATTTATATTTATATACAGAGAGAAAACAAGAGAGAGTGAGATGTACTAATATCAAAGACCTGTCAGAAGATCGAACATCAAAACATTGATCTCAGTGGATTAGATGCTAAAACAGTGAAAAAAAATCATGATTTTGCAGCAGGGCAAACCCCTTGCACCCCACCCCCATGATATTAGTTATATATACCAACTCTGAGATCACACAACATTGGAGAAAGGACTTATACCTACTCTCAGCTGTTCTGCAACTTCCCACAAAGTAATGCATGCAGAAGCGATCAAGAGTAATCGATCACCTCTGCCAGTATTACAGCCATTTGTTATTATAAACATTTGACTATATGAAGTTCTCCCATATCTATCTATTTATACATATATATATATATATATATATATATATATATATATATATATATATATATATATGATCACTACGAAATACCGAAATTCCACAATCCCGAGACTCTAAATCACGAGGACCAGAATTTCGAGATTGCAGAATCTCGAATATTAAATAAAATAAAAAAAAAAAAAAAAAAAAAAAAAAAAAAAAAAAAGTAAAACATACAACAAGAAACAGCACCGGAGACTCTACTGGTAATAAAAAACTCATAAAAATCAAAAACCAGATGATGTGAAGACTGCAACCACAAGGAAATTTATTGTACAACAAACTATTCTACCGTGTATGCAGAGGGGCACGCCCCCTGCACCTCTGCAACTTAAATATACCAACTCTGAGATCACACTACAGTGGAGTAAACGGCAAAGTTCCCATTCCGGACTGTAGGGCAATCCCCATTCACTACTTTCGAGATTCCGTAATCTCGATATTCTGGTCCTCAGGATTCAGACTCTCGGGATTGTGGAATTTCGGTATTCCATAGTGATCTTATATTTATATATATAAACTTAGATATCACACAAGCTTGTGAAATAGGAAGAAAATGAAACAAATGCAGCACCCACTTATCCCCCCCCCCTCCAGTTTTGATTGCCTCTACAATGCACTGATCACTTTCCAGTGTTGATATTCAGGGAATTGGTCGACCATCCACTCACAAACAATATGATTCCCCTATCAGTCATGTTATTGTCCTCTGATGCACTAAGTATAGTGATTATAGAAAGAAATTCCACATGGACTGTCTATACATGGAAATAATTTATTATAAAGTTAAGTGCTTTCATTCCTGCTTCCCATGGAACTTCTTCAGAACCACTGACTCAGTACACTGGAAGTCTGTCTGAATCTGAGCAAGTAATTTAGCCAGGACTGTGTTTGAAAAGGTCCATGTGGATCAGTAATCTACCTTGGTTAACAAGCAAACAAACACTCAACAAATAAATAACTAGAGTCCTTGTCTTAAGGAAGTTAATGTGGAGACACCTATCCAGTGTACTATACAGGCCTGGACCAGGGCAGGCATGGTGTGAGACGCACACCATTCTGCTGACATTTACATTGACAGGAAGTACAACAGTGAGGGGCAATTTCATGTTGTGTATCAAACTCGCCTATGCAAACAGCAGTAAAAATACTCATTATCATAAAGAAGATTCAACTGGGGCTGATGAATCTACATCCACTAGTAAATAAAAATCTTCTTCTGGAGTTACATGTACCAGTTAGCCATTATCTTAGCCTGAACTGGTACATTATCATCATCAACATCGTCATCATCATCAACATCATCATCATCATCGTCATCATCATCATCATCGTCATCATCATCATCGTTATTATCATCATCATCGTTATTATCATCGTCATCATCATCATCATCATCATTATCATCATCATCGTCATCATAGGTTCATAAGTTCAAAGGAAGTTACTAGGTTAATGGCCCTAGGGCCCTTACAAGCCTAGTCAACTTCAGCCCTTGTTCCCTTTAGGGTCTAGAGATATGGTCTATGTTATAAGCAGATGTAAATCAGCACTGACTACCCCTATCCAAGAGGGACACAGGTGAAACCCCTGGGGTGAATTTATGGTTTCCCATCCAGTCTTCCAAGTTATGCTTAAAACAGGTTAATGAGGGGCTCTGTTTAATCTGTACTGGAAGTTTATTCCAAAGGAGAGGCAACCTCTGGGAGACATATCTGTCTCTCCAGCAAGTACTGTTGATGTCACATGCTAGGTAAAGTCCATAGAGTGAGTGAATCATGTACCATTTGACTTACAAATGCTAAGGCAGGCTCACAGGCTGTTCTGTATGCAAGGTACAGGTTGGCTCTGACTAGTTTATATGATACAGAGTATAGTGACAGTGATTTCAGTCTGTTCACATAAGACATGTGCTGAAGACCCTGAATTTTCTTTGTGTGGAACCTTTGAGTTGCTTCAGGTGCCTGTTTAGGTAGATACCAAAGGGAGCATTGTACATTATTACTGGCCTGATGAGGAAAGAGTACAAGGAGGTTATGACCTCTTTTGTTCTGGAAGCTATGCCCTGTCTTATGAGGTGAGCAATGTAGAAGGCTTTCCTTACCACCATGAAGACATGGTGATCAAAAATAAGGTTGCTGTCGAGCTGTGTGCCTAAATCTCTCACCACTCATTTAGAGCTTAGGGTGTTGTTATTAATATGGTAATCTGCAGAGACATTAACTTTGGAAAAGGGGGCGATAATGCATTTTTTTGCATTGTGTTTAAGAACATGACTTTGGCACCAATCATTGCTTTGTGTAAGTTTTTCTTGTAGAATGTTGACATCATTTGGGGACTCCAGTTTGCAGTCGTCATCAAACTTTGTCAGCCACAGACCTTTTATTTTTGTCTGTACTTCTGAGAAGTAGAGTCCAGACTATAGGGGCCCCAGCACTGATCCCTGTGGAACACCATTGGTCACAGGTCTGTTGGTGGAGGTGGAGTCCCTTATTTTGACTGTATGTGTTCTGTTAGTGAGCTAGTTTGCTACCCACCTGACAGTATATGGGTCGACATCCAGTTGGGTGAGTTTTTCAATGATGCCTGAGTGGAAGGTTGCGTCAAAGGCCTCGGCCAAGTCTAGGTAGGCCATATGCACAGATTTGTCTTCATCCAGGACTTTGGTGACAGTCTCAAAGAAGTCCACCAGGTTCAACAGGCAGGTTCTTCCCTTAACAAAACTAAACTGGGTCAGGTCAAATGTTTGAAGGTCTCCTATATCCTTGTTGATAATGTCCGTGATGATTTTCTCCATGGCCTTGCAGATAAGGCTGGTTAGGCTAACGGGTCTATAGTTCCCAGGGTCAGTGGATGCACCCCCTCTCCTTGTGCAAGGGGATGATGGTAGCTGTTTTCCATTCAGCAGGGACAAAACCAGTGCTTAGGTTGTGGTTAAAAAGAGTACCCAATGGTGTTGCTAACTCCTGTTTTAAACCATTCAGAATGCAGCCTGGGATGTTATCAGGTCCCATATAGCCTGTATTTTTCACCTTGGAGAGAGTGCTTAAGACCTGCTGATTAGCAATACTAGATGGAGAGTAGGTGGTAGGAATGTTTTGGTGTATATGTGGTGGGGATAGGGGGAGACGTTTTCACTGAATCTGTCTGCTAGCAGGTTGGCTCTTTCCACTGGTTCAGTATATATGGCATCATTCACTACCAGTTTATCACAAATATGGGCTTTCCCTTTAAGGTTGTGGATGTAACTAAAGAATGCCTTATGGTTATTCTTATCTAGGGATGATAATCTAGATTCATAGCTAGCTTTAGAGGACTTTACAAGTTGTCTTATTTGCTTGTTCAAGCTGAGAAGGGTGTGCTTCTAGTTCTGAGATTGTTCCGTCATGCTATTTGACATCAATTTCTTCCTCTTATTATATAACCTGTTTATGGTGGATGTTCACAAGGCAGGCTTGTTTTTTCCTGAGGATCTTGCTTTGGTCGTATCAGCAATGGCTGAGTCAATACAATTGTATATATGTTTATATAATGCATTGGTGTATATCCCAGAATAGGTGTCCTTGCCATTAGTGGGGGCGGGAGCTTTGACGCTATTAATGCCTTCTTGTAAGAGGTTGTAATTGGCTTTGGAGAAGTTTTTTAGCCTAATTTCTCCTGATGGGTCTGATGCTATTGTTAGTATGAAAGAGGCTGATATGATCAGACTTCACCAGGGTGGGGTGCACACTTGTGGTGGTCTTATATTGTTCTACCATGTTGGTGAGTACCAAATCTAGAATATTTGGGCCCTTGTAGGGCTTCCAACTATCTGCTTCAAGGTATTTAAGTTAACAAAGGCCAGGAACCTTTGAGTAAGTGTGTTTGTGCATGTATAATTTACCCAATCTATGGAGGGGTAGTTACATTTTCCCACAACCATGGTGTTTGGTTGTTCTTTGAGCAACTCAAGTAGATCCAAGTAGGCAGTGTGGATATCATGGTTCATGGTGGAGGAACTAAAGCTGGCATTAGCTTGGAGAGGGGTCTTTCCTATAGTTATTTGCACATGCTGTAACTCTAGGAATCATTCTATTTAACCAATCTGGAGGTGTATTTATCTACGATGAATATTGATACTCCTCCTCCACATGGAGGGAATCATTCTGTTTAACCAATCAGGAGGGGTATTTATCTACGATGAATATTGATACTCCTCCTCCACATGGAGGGAATCATTCTGTTTAACCAATCAGGAGGTGTATTTATCTTTGATGAATATTGATACTCCTCCTTTAGTTTTCACATGTTTGTTTTGTGGTCTGAATGTGTGGAAGGCATTATATCCTGATACAGCTGCCATGCCCTCCACAGCATTGAAGCACGTCCCTGTTACTGCAAAGATGTCCACAACTTCCAAGGTGAGGAATGCTTCCAGTGAGTTCAATTTCAGATTTAGTCTCCTAGAGTTTAGCAGCATAACCTTAAAGTTGTTGGTTTTGAGAATATTTTTATGTTAGGAATTTTGTTTTTGTGACATTGCCTAAAAACGGCACTATGGGAGAGCCAAGAGCCTTAGGCAGTAGTCAAAAGCCCAGAAGTGACCTCAGAAAAGTATTATAATCTATCAACATATCATTTCAGGCTGACAGGTACTGGATCTCTTAAAATGACATGAGACACTAAAGCAATTGCTGGTGTTAGTCATTTTTTGTCTGTATTGAGGCATCATCCTATGTGCAGGCAGACTGCTGCTTAAGACTAGTGACATACCTGCCTGGGGCACATAATCAGAGAACTGTTCGTGTAGTCCAGGGAGGTACATCTCAAGTCATTCACACCAACATGAACTATGATAAAGTCACAAAAGTGCCTGTTCTTGAGACACTTGAGTGCACATGTGATGTGGTGGATCCTGGCACCTGACAGACAGCTGACCATAACCTGTTTCTTACCCAACCTGGTTAATGGAACATCTGTGTGCTTTACAATGGAGTCAACTATGACTAAAACTTTTAATTTTGAATTTTGCCTTAGGGGTATGTTTGGTGAGACAGTGGTACGCGCATTTGTATGTGTACTGCAATTTGCTGGGAATGTATTAAGTGAAGTGTGTTTATGTTTGGGAAGTCTCTGATCTTTAGGTAGGCTTCTAGTGGGAACCTCTGCATATGTAGGTTTAGGTGTTATTTGCATGGATGATGCAGGATGTGAAGTGTGTGAGCTGATAGTCTGCTTAGTATCCGATATACTGATTTATGAATGAAAGAGCCTAGATTCTACGTTCTTAATATAGATGCATCTCTCACATATTGAATTTTTGTAAATTAGCAGAAGTAGGTTGCCAGTGTACATGAGGCAATTGCTACATTGCCTCAGGATGTCCATGTCAATCAGGTTGGGTGGAGAAATGGTGGGAAATTGTCCATTCATGATGCTAGGTGAAGTACTGTGGTCAGTAACAGGGATGGGACTAGAAGGACCTAGTATAGCTAAGGGGCAAGAAAAAGTTCTAAACTGTGAGGGGCTTAATGGGTAAGACTTGTGGAGGAACCTTAGAGGCTCAGCTGAGTGTCTAATTGGGCAGTAAAGCTCAACAGCAAGAAACCTCCAATGGAGCACAAGCAGTTGACTAAGGGAAAATGACCTGTCTAAGAGTTTGTGTCCATAACTGCCAATGGTATCCTCCACTGCACAGTATTGTGTGGTTATGCAGGTAGTGTGCACCATGCAATCCAGCACTAATGCAGGCACCAAATAGCAACAAACTTAAATTGATTTGAAACACTCTAATAGTAGCACACTAGATCAGGGGCCAGCAATCACCACGCAGATACATCCTTAGCTACACTCTACTCTCACTGGGGTGTAGGGGGAGGCCTTCTTTTGTGAAGGAAAGCTGGATTAGTGCTCAAAAACTGTAAAAACAGACCAGGTCCAGCAATCTGAACAGTCTATGCTAGTCTAAAAGTGCAGGAAACAGCAAAAATACAGTAAAATGCAGTTTAAAAATAACATCACACAGTAAAATACAACACAAGAAGTGCAGATCAAGTAAAAATGATACTTTATTTTTCAGTAGCAGGCAGTGGATGCTTCAGATAAAACAGGAGATTGATTGTTTGTTGCTAACTTCTGTGCAGTATCCACCTCCTTTTTACAAATTTTCATTGGGGAGTGTAACATCAAATGCCACGTCTTTTCTCAATTCAGGGCCACTCACTTAAATTCTTTAACAGCCATGCCCGACTGTCACAGGTCTGTCATGAAATCCAGTCATCTTTTGTTTGTATATCTCTTCTCTTGCCTTCCTCCTTCCTTTCCTAAATCTTCTTTTCCAAACTGTCTTCTTTCCAGCACATGTGAACAAACCACCATAATCCGTTCTCCTTGACCTTCTCTGCAACTGGTGCTACTTTGGCTTGCACTCTGATGTCCTCATTTCATCTTCCATCTCTTGGTGTGTATCTTACTATCCACCTCAGGTACTTTGTCTCTACTACATCAGGCTTTTTCAGCTGTTCTGCTTTCACTGCCCCAGTTTCTGTGCAGTACAAAAGTACTGGCCACATAATTGTTTTGGCTTGAACTAGTGCATTCACCCACTGCAAGAATTACACATGGAGGTAAGTTTATATGTCATAAGACCCAAAAATGAAGGGGGTAGTAATTCAGAAAGCCTGATCTCTTTATGTTCTGGACTTTTCTCTGAAGGAAAAAAATTGTTACTGTGGATGAAATTCAGATATCTCTTGATAACAGAAATGTACTGCATCAGAAGCAAGAAGGACTTTTTCAGTTTATGTCAAACTCTAGTGGAGATATCTCCAATTGTGGTGCTAGGCAGGCAGATAATTTCACCCATTCCTTAGAAAGTCTATTAAGGTAAGTGTCGGTTTTAAATATAATGGTGTTATTAACTATTAAGATATTTTTGATTTTGCCAGATCACAATGCCTTATAGGCTTTTGAGCCTAGCTTGTTTAAGTATTAATCCTAGATATTGTCTTGGTATGGATTCTCCTGACTACCTTGATATTTATTTATTTATTTATTGATATTTGATTACCAAGAAATTTGAGTGGGTAGGTGGTCCATTTACAACAGATGCTCAGGGAGAAAAGCTTCAAAATATGATATGCACTACATGTATGCTGGCTATAAATGTGTGTTTTACTATGGTAAGTGGGAGGTCTTTTAAGTCTGAAACTTGTATGATCTGAAGTTTCATTTTATCAAGTTTATGGCTTCTTGAAATACAGTTGAGGTTTCTGTGGGTATAGTCTTCAGAATCTCCATGTGTAGGGTTTGTGGGTGTGTATGCTCACAGGCTGGGTCTAATGCTGAGAGTTTAACATCAATATTCTGGATATATTTCCTTATCTTAGCCCTATTCATATTTAAGATCCCACTGCATTTTCTGTCTGCAAGTATGTACATTCTGTCAGCTGCAGGATCTCTTTTGTATATGGTCCTGATGGACATCACTTTTGGAAAATGGCAGGACCTCAGCTTGTAAAGCAACATGTATGACCAGTTACAGAAGGAGAAAGAAAAGCAAAGGGATGTAAAATGTTTTTACTGCTTTGAAAGCTGTAGAATACTGCTGCCACACTGTAGTCCAAGGAAATTGAACTGAAAAAAATATACTACAAGATAAAGAGAAAAAAGGGAAAACTGCAGAAACACTAAATGCTTTACATCTTTCAAGTTGTAAAACACTCAAATGCATCTGTGTTCCCATAACAGCATTAAAAGCTGTAATACACTTTCTGCTCCCAAAGCTTTTTCAGTTTCTTGGTGCTGTTCTGTTGAGAATGTTGTGTTTTAGCATAAGATTAGGACTTAACAACACTGAATGGGGGTTAACAAAACATTCTTAAGCATCTTTATTACATCAGAAAGTACTTAAAGTTTGCCTTCCTCCCAGTTTCTGCACATTATCATGCTAGTCCATGCACTACAATTAAATCAAACAACAAATCACTCTGAAAATGCATTCCCTGCTACTGAACAGAAGTATTTGCAGTAGATGTGGTAGAGCATACGGGGATTATCTGAATATATTTTTTAGGATACACTTAGCACAGTAACTTCTCTCCATCTAAATGAAAGACATCTTTAAAATATACATTTCACTGGGACTTGGCTATAAAATGCAAATATCTAATGTTTGAGCTTTACTAGAAGTAAGTACATAGTGTGCATTTTCCCAACAACCTATTTAACACACTCATGACAAGTGATATTATGAGCTGACTATGACTATGACTATGCACTTCTCAAACATTATCATATTTTCAAGAAATAATAATATTAGTGGCAACACTCAACTTACATTTCATAACATTTATGTTGAAGGTTTAATGTATAGGTTGTTCTACTGCTGTATGATTGACTTCAACAATTGTCTTAGTTTCTGGTATCATTCTAAGGGGATCCAGTTCCTATCAGCCTGGGATGACATGGTTTATAGACCAAGCTGTTTTGCCAGAGTTGGCCTTTAACTGTCACCGCTTGGCTTTTGGTTACTGGCTAAGGCACTTGCCTTCCCCATATAGTGCCTTTTTTAGGCAAGGTCTCAAGAACAAAATTTCCAATGTGAAAATATCACTCACAAATAAATTAAAGGTTGACAAGAGTTCAAAATGGCTGCTGTTCTGTGAGCACTGCTATCACCTAGGTCTCTGATATACCCTGGATTAAAACAAACCCAGAAGGCAATGCAGAATTAATAATACAGAAATAACTGTAGATATTTACTGCTAATATCATCCAGCAAACAAAAGAGGAAGAAAAAGTGACAGATTCAGCTCAGAAACAGCAGGATTAACTAAGATTTCTGAATAACAGCTTAAGCCATGTGCTACTAAGGCCCTGCATCTGACTGCAAGATTGGTAAAACACTATACAGCAAGATGTCAAAAGAGGAAAATAATATGGAAACAACAATAACTAAGACCAAATTCTCAGTACTAGCCTCACCTGAGAAAGACACAACTTCAAAAAGACAAAAGACAACTAAACAAACTGACAACTCTAAAACTACAAATAAATCCAAGCCAGACCTGCCAGCTAATCTGGAAGACATAAAAACTGCCTTATTACCTATCCAGCAAGCAATAAAGGACTTATCATTACAATTTCAAACCTTCATTAAGCCAAATAATATCCAGAATGGAAAAATCTCAGTCCAAAATAATAGAAAATGAAATAAAAATAGACTGTATTTCTCAAAGAACTGATGCCCATGACAAAGAAATACAAAACTTGCAAGCAAAAATAACAGACCTGGAAGCAAGATCTCGAAGGAACAATATCATCATCAGAGGAATACCTGAAACTGTACTTCATAACAATCTAATACCAACAATCAAGCAAATAATAAATTCCCTGCTAGAGGAACCTGAAGAAATGCAGCAAATAACAATAGAGAGAGCCCACAGAGCCCCGAGGGAAATGCAAACACCACTGAAACCAAGACCTGTCTATATTAAAATATTAAACTACCAAGATGTAAATAAAATCATACTGGCAGCAAAGAAAAAAGGCACACTCACCTGGAATAATAATAAAATCTCCTTTGCTCAAGACCTCCCAATACAAATAAGACAAGCAAGACAACTAATATCTCCATACTGCAGGTTCCTAATAGAAAAAATATCAAATTCCAGATGAAATATCCAACTCAGTTAATCTTCTACATCAAAGAGGTTAAATACATGGTCAATAACCCCAAAGAGGCAAAAGAGACATTCCTGGCCATTTTCAAGCAAATTCCACCTTCAGAAGTGAAATAAATCCACAAAAAATGATAAAGGACCCTTGGGTGAAAAAAACGACCACATTCACCAGCACTCTAGATGGGATCCAACTCTGAAAGCTTCCACTTGCTGTCTAGGCGCTTAAATCCATGATGTGAGCTATGAGGAACACAGGAAAAGGAAGTACAGTCTGGGTAGGAACCAAAGTTCAACTGCCGTTTCTGATGCGCGAATATAGGAAGGAGCCTCCTTCTGGGACATTGGTCTGCAAATTCAGTCCCCCTACGATTTTTGGGGACTCCATTAAGAACAGTCAGACAAAATGGATTTCAGCAAGCTCCAAAAGATTTTACTGCCTGGAAAATGAAAATTGATCTGCACCAGCTAAAATAAAGAAAGCTGCACCATAGATGTCAACCAATCTGCAAGCAAAATCTTGAAGAAATAAGGTACTGTTGAACTGAACCATTCACTAAAACAGTACACCCAGTACTGTGTAGGTGAATGAAAATCCAGCCTTAAATAATAGGCAAGAAATAAACTGTCAGAAACATGCTAGCTCATAGATTAATATTGGGGAAAAAAGGAAACAAAAATGTTAATTGTTTTATGTAAATACTAGAAATGTGTTAAAAGATCCTGGAGAGAAGTAATCTCAGGAAAATAGTTAAATAACCTAACAATCTTGGGGTAATGTAAATACAGCCTTAATATGTCAACTATAGCAGAAGGACTGTTTGACTAAGCTGTTTTTTTTTTTTTTTTTTTTTTGTTATGTCTCTCTCTATACTTCCTACCTCTGATAAATAGGTGCCAAGTATATATTTTACAACCCACACAGACTGATGTGGAAAAACATTACAGGCACCAAAGAAGGCCGAAATCTGAATAAGTAAAAGGGAGGAAAAAGAAGTCAAATGAGAGAAAAATGTAAAAATGACAAGATTGATTGTTTAACAGTATTACTATGGTACACATATTGCTATAATTTACTGAGGAATGTATATTAATATGATGTTTTAAAAATACTATTAGAAAGAATTAGTCACAAGACAAAAACAATACATGCTGAACCTTAAATGCAATACCATAATTGTATAAATAATATGTTGGAAGAGGCTAGGGATATTAAGTAGCAGTGTTTGTTGAGGGAACTAGTTTGTGCAGCTTTGTCCACATTGTTTATAATAACACAGGGGGGATAATATGGGGTAAATCTATATCTAAAAAGAAAACACATTCCAAGATTAGACGTAAAGGTAAACCATATAATGAACCTTCATCCTCCCCCCCTGATTATTCCTGGTCCAGGGATACAGTGGTTAGGCACAGTGTAGGGACGGGGATAAATAGATGCTTTCCTAAACCATCACACAGTAACACATACAAAGATAACAAAACAAAAATAATATACATGGCATATCTAAGGAATCCACCTAATAAATAAATGTGGGAAATAGAATCATGGAATGTTAAAGGGCTCCAAAACAAGAAGAAAAGAAAACTATTCTTACACCTTACATTAAAAGCCACAGCCAACCTCATACTAATACAAGAAATGCACTTGACTGCAGAGCAATGGGCAGAAATTAGCAGAAAGAAATGGATAAGTCAAATCATAGCTTCAGAGGGGAAAACAAACAGTGCTGGGGCTGCCATAATAATTAAAAACCAATTTAAGGAAAAAATACTTAAAACCAAAGCTGACAAAGAGGGAAGATGGTGCTATGTAACATTTAATAGTCCTACAATACCAAAACCTATAATGGTACTTAATGTTTACGCACCCTGTAATAACCAACACTTTTTTATGTCATTATACCCAACCTTAAACCAATTTAAAGATCACTACCTAGTGATTGGAGGTGACTGGAACACATATCAAAACCTAGAAAAGGATAAATCTAATCTGATCAAATCACATAATAAACAAGCCACATTAGCCCTTACTGAACTCAAACAAGATTTCAAACTATATAACCCTTTTAAATATGGGAACAGTGCAGATAAAACAGGGAAATTCACATTCTATTTGCAATGCCTCAAAATGTGGTCAAGGATAGACTTCTTCTTAATCTCTTGACATATTCATTAACATGGACCCAGCAATAACTATACATACCAGGTTCTTTTCAGATCACTCCAAAATCACACTGAACATTAAATGTGACCAAAAGATATATTTAGAGAATAGGGGTCATAATTGATCATTAAACCCTAATTTACTTTCCAAAATGGATGTAATAAAAGAAACAGAAGCAATACTAAAAATAGCTCTTACAAATATCACTAACTCCCAAGTACCAACTGACATAGAATGGGCTGCAACCAAAGCACAAATTAGAGGATTGTTTATCAAAAAAGCAGCATACTATAAAAAAAATACAACTGAAAGAGGAGCATATACTGAAAGGGAAAATATAGCATCTTGAAAAAGAACTAATAAATAACCCTAAGAACCAAACAGAAGCAGAACTTTTAAAACTGCAAAGGGATCTATATATGTTAGAAACCAGGAACCTATCTTTTTATGAAGCCAGAATGTTAGCCACTTACACAGAAGAAGCTCAAATACCATCTAGAGCTCTGGCCAGAATTATCTCCCAACACAAAAATGCCTCCAATATATCAGAAATAAACTACAGAGACAAAAAATACACAAAAAATGAAGACAGTATTAAAACATTTGAACAAATATAATCTCAGATATATGGAGCACAAATACTACAAACCTCAAAGGAAGATAGAACTCTTTTCCTTCAAAAACTGAAATTCCCTAAACTCAATTTAGACCAACAAAAAAAACTAACTGAACCAATATCCATCAGTGAAATTATTACAACAATCAAACACTTAAAAGTGCATAAGGATCCTGGTCCGGATGGACTCACATCAGAATTTTACAAAGCATTTTCCCCCTTGATAGCCTAACTACTATACTATACACTGAATTACATAAAAAAACTATAAAATAAATGATATCCACTTTAATGCCTCTAAAACCATCTTTATATTAAAAGAACACACAGACCCCAAAAACCCCGACAGCTACAGACCCATCTCCCTCTTAAATATAGATACTAAAATATTTACCTCTATACTTGCAAACAGAATGAAAAATCTGATAGAGAAAATCATTTCCCCAGAACAATCCGGTTTTACACCACATAGACAGACTAGTGACAATATATTAACATTAGATGCACTAATATCCTATGCTAACTGATACAATATCAACATCTACACAATGGTAGTGGATGCCCACAAGGCATTTGATAGGGTTAATCTAGAATTCTTACTCCAAACAATACCCTACTTTAATATACCCAATAACTTCATTCAGATCATCCAAACTCTCTATACCAACCCATACACATCTCTATATATAAATAAAACTTGGTCAAATAGGATCCTAATAAAAAACAGAACAAGAGAAGGATGCACATTATCACCCTTTCTGTTTAACCTATACCTAGAACCACTCTTTCTATACATTAAACAAAACACATACCACAATCCTCCATCAATACACAACTTCAAAATATACCTCACTGAATTTGCGGATGATCTGAACATATACTGCACTACACCAAATTCAGATATAAACAAAATAATAGCTGCAATTGAGCATTTCTCGACTATGTCTAACTACAAACTAAACCTCAATAAAACTAATATTTTCCCCATAAAAACACCCAAACTCATCTCACTAATACCATTGTTAAACACAATAAAAATAAAAGAAGAAACTAAATATCTGGGAATCACCTTTTTCCAGAATAACAAAGAGTTCTACCAACACAATGTAAACTTTAAATGGCAAAATATAATGCAAGACTGTAAAAGATGGAACAACCTAAAACTAGTATTCTTGGCCAAAGTATCAATAATCAAAATGAACATTTTACGTAGATATATTCATGACATCACAGACAATAATACATAATAAATTCTTCAAACAAATTCATACCTTCCTAGCAAACTTTATATGGGAACCCAAAAAACCAGAATCTCCTATCTAAAATTAACACTCCCAAAAAGCAAAGGAGGACTAAATTTACCAGATTTTAAAATGTACTGCTCGATCATTAACGCTAACAGAATATTAAGAATAGCTGAACATAACCCGTCAATGGAAATTTGGTCTCCTCTTTGGGTGACAATCTATTATAGCTATATTAAAGCTCTAGGTTTCAATCCCAAAGCACTTCCATTCCTGAAGCAGAAAGAAATACAAATGTATAACATTATAGAGCCCTTAAAACATTCTATCAACTTAGCATAAAAACTCTTTCAATTCTTGAACCTTAGACAAGCCATGACAATACTGCAACCCCTTCATAAAAACCCAAATTTAAAAATAAACAATAAGATGCTGGACTTAGTCCCTTTTCCCAGACTGAAAGATAAAACAATCCAAGATATTTATCCCTACCTTAACTGTTCAATACAAGAAATGAGGACCAACTTAAACCACCCTAAATCACACATAATAAGACAAATCAAAGAAATGTGTTCCAGTTACCTCCAAAATGTTACTATGACCAATAGTGACATAGAAACTTATAGCAGGTTTTGGAAATCTATTATCACAACAAAGAAAACTATTACCAATTCATATAAAATGATAAATGAAATCAAATACCAGAAAGACCTCCTCTTCTCTAACTACTGGAGAAAAATTAAACCATCCATAGATGAACAGCAAATAAGCCAGGCAATCAATCTAACACTGAAGATTATACCCCTGAAAAAGTTAGCATACACTCAGCTCATGATCAATAATAATGCTTATTTTACACCTGCAATCCTACACAAATTTAACACATCAAAATCACCTTTCTGCCCACACTGTAAGGACCAGATAGCTGACTTAATCCATGTATTTTGGAGCTGTAAATGTGTCTATAAACTCTGAAACTCTCTCAAGGTACAATTACAAAAAACAGGTTATCAAACATCAACATTAACTTGGGAATTCACTCTATTACACATTCTCCCACCCAACATACCAAGAAAACAAGCAAATACACTTTTAACAATTTTCCTACTAATGAAACTGCATATAGCTTTTAAATGGCTAGATACGATAAATATCTCTTGGGAGGGTTTTAAACAAGTAGCTATACAACACCTTTTAACTCATAAAATAGTAATAGATAAAAGAAACAAAAACATGAAATCCAGAGAGATTTGGGAACAAACCTTTAATATCATATTAGCATAATTCATCACACAGCAACTTAGAAATACACTATAATGGAACCAAAGAACACATACAAGTTCAGATATTAAATAATAACTTGGATATTATGAATGTATATACTGTCTATATAACTGTGGAACTAACAGTGAAAGCATCTATGTACACAGTGTAAATAGATATGTTGTACGACCTATATCCTGTGGTATTTGACATCAATGTATAACATATGTATATATATATATATATATATATATATATATATATATATATATATATATATATATATAGTCATGTTGTAAGATAGGTTTTATTTGTGACATTTATTAATGTAAAAATAAAAATTATTGAAAAAAAAAATTAAAGGTTATGTTGCTAAATGTTAGGAGTTTAAGTCTGAAACTGCAGTTTCTGGAAGCACTCCTCTTCCTGGAGGATATTGACATCTCTGCAGCCACAGAAACTTGGTTCAGGGCATAGAGAGTACCCCAGACTTGCAAGGCTACAATGCCCTCCACACTTTCAGACTGCTAAATGAATGTGTGAGAACCAAAGGCGGAGGAGTATCTATCTTCATCAAAGATAAATAGACCTCTACACTGGTTAGGCAGGAAAACTCCATGGAGTTACACCACGTTCAACTAACTGAGGGTAAGACTCTACTACAAGTCATTGTTATCTATAGGCCCCCCACCTTCAATAAACCAAAATACCCATGCTGTTTTTTTGGACCTACTTATGTCAATGAAATTACAACCAAACACTGTAGTCATGGGAGATTTTAAATATTCCTCCATTGACTGTGAAACTTATACAAGTACCAACATGCTCACAGAAAGGTTCCTGGACTTTGTCAATACTAATTTCCTGGAACAAATAGCATGCAACCCCACAAGAGGCTCAAATATTCTCGGCCTGGTCCTTACCAACATGAGTGACCATTACAAGGACCTTCACTGGTTAAAAATGATGACAAATCAGTCATATTTGAAGTAGCTATAACACCTGAACCCCTCTTAGGTGAAATCAGGCTAAAAATATTTCACCAAAGCAATTATACCCTCCTAATGGATGGCATAACTAATCTCCAAGCTTCTTTTCCCACAGAGGGCATTGACAACTATACTAAGGTATACACAACTGCTCTGTACAACACCTATACAAATGTACTGGCACAGCTGTATCTGATAAGATCAAAACAAGATCCTCAAGAAAAAACAAGCCTTCTTGGTGAACATCTAACATCTGAACATCTAACATTAATAAGTTATACAAGAAGAGGAAAAAGTTGTTGTCTAAGAATAAAAAAGAGAGGTCCCAACACTGGAAGAACACCCTCCATTGCTTGAACAAACAAATAAGACAACTTGTAAAATATTCTAGGGCAACTTAAAAAAAATAACAACCATAGCTAAGGATAACCATAAGGCATTCATCAGCTATATTCATAACTTAAAAGGCAGGATTCAGACTTGTGCTGAACTAGCTGTGGATGGCATCACCCACACTGATACTATGAAAATAGCTATCCCATTAGCTGACAGGGTTAGGAAAAATCCCCCCATCCCTTCCAAACATTCCACAAAGCATTCCCTCTACATCTCCTCCACCTTGTATCTCCAAAGAACAAGTCATTAATACTCTGTCCAAGGTCAAAACACAGCATCTGTGGGACTGGATGGCATTCCAAGTTGATTTTAAATGGTCTAAAACATGAGTTAGCAACTCCATTAGGTACTTTCTTCAACCACAGCCTGAGTACTGGTTTTGTCCCTGATGAATGGAAAACAGCAACCATCATCAACAGACTCTGGGAACTACAGACCCATAAGCTTAACCACCCTTATCTGTAAGGCCAGGGAATAAATCAACATGGACCTTATAAATAAGCATGTAGGTAATCTCCAAACCCTTGATCAACACAGTCTGGTTTTGTCAAAGGCAGATCCTGCCTGTTAAACATGATGGACTTCTTCAAAAATCTCACTAGAGCCATAGACAAAGGCAAATCTGTACATACAGCCTACCTTGACTTAGCCAAGGCCTTTGGCACAATCCCACATTTGGGAATCATTGATAAACTCTCCAGTTCAATATCAAAGTTATGTCATCAGGTGGGCTGCTAAATGGCTCACCGACCGATCACACTCAGTCAAAGTTGGGGACTTTATCTCAGCCAACAGACTTGTCACCAGTGGGGTTCCACGGTGGTCAGTGTTAAACCCCTGTTGTTTGGAATATACTTCTCAGAAGTTCAGGCCAAAACAAAGGGGCTGTGGCTGACTAAATTTGCTGATGACTGCAAATTAGGTACAATCATTGAATCCCCAGTTGATAACAATATACTTCAACAAGGACGTACACAAACCAATAATTGGTGCCAAAACCATGGACTCAAACTCAGCGTTAAAATCAATATCCCTGCAGGCTATCATATAAATAATAATAATACCCTAAGTAACAACTCAGTAGTTAGAGACTTGGAAATGCAAGTTGAATGTAGCCTAAACTTTGACCACCATGTGTCTACTGTGGTAAGGAAGGCAGTCTGTGTCATACACCTCATTAGCAAAGGCACTGCCCCGAGATCAGAGGTCATAAGACTCCTGTACTTGACCCTCATCAGGCTAATAATTGAGTACAATGCTTCTTTTGGTATGTACCTTACCAGGCACATGCAGCAGCATGAGAGACCTCAGAGATTTCTAACCAAGAAAATTCCGGGTCTTTTGCACATGTCATACAATGACAGATTGAAGTCACTGCCACTATACTCACTATGATGCAGACTATTTAGGGGAGACTTGTGCCTGGCCTACAGAGCAATCTCAGATCCAAACCTAATGGAAATGCTGTACATCTGCAAGTCAAATGGGGCAAGGGTCACCCACATCAGTGACCTTGACCAGGCCTGTGACATAAATAGGACCTGCTAGAGAGAGATATGTCTTTCAGAGGTTGCTACTCCTCTGAAATAGGCTACCAATTCACATCGAACAGAACCCCTCTCTGACCCTGATTAAGCGTAGCCTGGATGACTGGATGGGAAACTTTAACTTCCTGCCAGAGATTTCACATATGACCCTCCTAGACATGGGCAGTCATTGCTAACTATAATCTTGAGTTTAGGCAATAGCCTTTATTTTGGGTTTCTCTAGTATTATATTGGGTACACATACCTAGGCTTATAAAGACTTTTGTGTCACTAGCCCAGTAACCACATATGATTAATTCTGTGGGTAAGTGATGATTCTGTGTTTGCTGGAACAATGATGTCACTCCATACTTGATATGTCTTGTTTTCACCATGTAAGCAGACATCTGGTTTGTTTTCATGAAGTTCTATTTCATTTTCCCACCAGGTAACACTAATGTCTGGAGGGTAAAATCCTGCAGATGTACAATGTCACATTTGTATTTTGTAGAATTTTCTCTGTTGGCTCAGAAATTGTTGGATGTGGAAGTTCTCCTTCAGTAAATGGAATGCTAAGAATCACTACAATATAGCAAACAGAAACCATAAATGTAGAGTCATTGGCTATGCATTTCATACAAAATATGTTTTTGATGGGCAATCAGCTCTGGTCATGAAATATCACTGCTGATATATTCAACTGTTTTAGTCTTTAAGTTCCATTATGCTGCAATTCAATTCAGTCTGTTAAAATGTTGTCAAGGACTGTTCTGAGTTTTTGTTTCTTAAACCATCTATATTTTCCAAAATATTGATGCAGCAAAATGTATGTATCAAAACTATCTAAACAAAAACATCAGATAACAAATAAAACTAGATTCCAAACATTCAGTAAAAGAAGGCCAACAGCTAAGTTCTGTTAGTGTCACTATATTAGCTAATATAGCTGTAAGCATACCCTGTTATACACTGCTCAGGGGCCCTGACATAGAAATATCTGACAACATGTCTCAGCATTCAATAAAACTATAACTGCTTGTCTAAAAACATTTAGAAACAGACAAATATTTGCAATTTCCTACCTATTGTAAGTTTAAACTGTCTCATAAACCCAAAGATATACTTACTGATTGTTTTCTTAGCTTTTCAGATATTGGAGGTCCTGGGTCATCCTGCTCCATTTGCCCTCAGTACTCTTGGGCTTACTCCACTCCCCTACACTACCCCCACTGCCCCCTACTCCTGCTTTCCCTAGATTTTTACCTACCAATAGTCCACCCCCTAAAGCTTGTTATCCAGTTAGAAATACTCTCACCTCCTTGCATCCAATTAACACCGAAACCCCACCCATTATACACTTGCTCCACTTCAGAGCTTCACAATCTGCTCTCTACTGCCCATTCCACTACCCCTGGCTTCTAGAACTCAAATTACACCATGTCAATAAACATGCTCTCCCTTCTCTCTAACCTGCTTCTAACATATATCAGTCTCCTAATACACATCACCTCCCTGAAGTATTCCCCAACCCCAGCAACATTTACATGCTGTACTCTTGCTCTGCATCATGACCAGGGCCGGCCTCAGCCGAAATGGCACCCTAGGCGAAGTAGTGCTCCGGCGCCCCTTAAGCCCCAACCACACAACAGTCATGAAACACCCCTATTTGAGCCGCACCCACAGGGTCACTCCCCAAGAAAGCCACTCCAGTCATTTCCTTAAATTATTTAAATGCATAGGAAGAATAGCTATATTACAAGGTACCTTTAACTACAACTACTTCTGCATAGTATTTTCCACTTTAAATACCAGATCCTGATCACAGTCAAATAGGGCCCTAGGCAGGGTAATAGACTGCCCCCCAGAGCAGCCACTCCTGCAGCAACCCCCTCCCCCCAGCAGCAGCCCCCTCCTCAGCCATTCCAGTGTTCCATTATTTGGTTATTTCTCACCAGTTGCCACGTGTACTATTCTCGTATTTGCTTCTACAGTCATTACAGATATTGAAATAAAATAGCACAAACACAGGTAGCAATTTGCTAAACAATGCAGTCTCACAATAAAAACAGACTTAGCATAAGCAGTAAACTTCTCTGCCCTTGAAACTCACATTCATTGAAATGGAAAAATTCATATTCATTGAAACGGCATGAAAACCCACATTCATAGAAAATGCATCTGGCCAGTGAAGAATTAAGTTTACCTTTGGGCTGTTTTCAAAACAGACTCCTTACACACATTTGTTAGGGCCATGCATACGTGTATTTGTTCTTTGATTCACTTTCCTTTTTTTTCAATAATCATTTTTATTGTTTTGCAAAACCATTATACATTTCACACACTATTTACATTATGTACAATATTGCTTCCAATGTTTTAGTTCCATTTTGAATTTCCCTATTATAGATTAAGAGTAAATATGATTTTAACCAAGTACAGGAAAATACAATCACAAAAAATTAACATAAAAGCATCTACTATAGACAATTATAAACCAACTCAAGCCAATAATTTGTATTATTTCTACATTTTCTATCTAATCCAAGAATGTGTTGGTACACATACATAATGTCCTGACGGAAAGTGGATAGGAACCTCAAAATAATATTAAAGATTTGTTCCCAAATTTTTATGCTGTTTATACTTTTCTTATTATTTCTAATTAACAATTTAATATATGCTTAATCGCTAACAGCCTGAAATTTTGCCACAACACCTGTGCTGGGTTCAACCAATTTGTGGCTATATATAATTTCATTAGTAAACTAATATTCATAATTACAATCTTTTTTGTTTTGTCCAAATTCTCCGGTGGAATATGTACAATCAGAAATTCCCAGGAGAGTGTTGAGTTTTGGTAACCCATTTTTTGTAGTTGTAACTTTAATGAATTCCATAATTTATAAATGCACTTGCAACTCCAGAACATGTGTAACAGGTCTGCTGTCTGATCTATACACTGTGGACATTTAGGTAACTTTTTTGAATCAAATTTATGAAGTGTTAGATGGGTATAATATGCATTGTTAAATATCATCAATTGAGTAAAGACCAGTTTTTGAAGTGATATGGATTTTAATGTTAAGTTAAACGCCTCTACTATTTTACTGTCGTCTAGGGATGGCAATTTCTCTCTCCAGTATTTCGATAACAAAATATGATTATTATATTTTCTTGCCATTTTATACACTGAGGATATATATTTTCTATCTTGTTGCAATGCTTCCCACAGATGACATGAAATAACTAGTTCCTCTTTTTTAATTTCAAAACTGGTAAAATAATTTATGGCCAAATCTTTTAACTGCCTCATTATAATTAAATAAGAAATGGGAAGATTCATCTCTTTAAGATATCATGTACCACTCCTAAGAAGGTATAAACCCTTACAGTTAATTCCTTAATAAATGGATATTTCTTTAAGTCTATCAGTTGATTCCCAATAGTTATATTAGGATTCCCATCAAACGGTTGAAACATCATCATATATTTTAAAAGGTTCAAGGAGGCAAACAGAGTTTGAGATTGCCCATACCTTGATGTGCTCCATTAACTCATATTTACTCAATGTTTTTATATTCAAAATGGTACAGCTTTAACATTAATTCCCTTCCCTTTTATATGCTTATAATTTAGCAGTACCCATTTGGGTATCCATTTTCTATTTTCACTGTCCAAGTAAGACACCCTTACAATCCTATTGGCCTGAATCACTGTATAATACATCTCAAAAAATCCAACCCCCCCCTCGTTTTAGGAGCCATCAGTTTCTCATAGGATATTCTCGTTTTTCTGGGTTCCCACAGAAATTTCCCCAATCCTATCTGAAATTGCTTAAAAAAGGATTTTGTGATTTTAAGTTGTGCTGCTCTAAAAATATATAGCATTCTGGGCTTTGATTCACTTTCCTGATTGCATCGAATTATATTCCCTGTATAATACAGCACCGCTTGTTAGTGTTTTAAATTTGTAGTTTTAAATATTCTTTTAATAAGCAATGAAACAAAATGTATGAACCAATAACTACCCATTTCAGAAATTTTCAATCATGAAAGGCCACTCAAGAATTCTGTCATTATAATCCACCAATATTACTCCATACTCACTATCTCTGCAGATGTAAAATCATCTGAATTCCATGTTAAAGAAATCCATACCTAATGAAGAGGTTGCTACTGGCAAAACAACTTCATATATCAATGTTTTATCTACAAATTCAGTGCCTGCTTTCCTTGAAAAATTAATTGCCTATATTGCATTAAAAATTGGTAATATTACAGTAGAAAATGACCTATTGCAATAGGAAATGGCCAACAAGTTCATAGTCACTAGGCATCTCATACAAAGGATATACTCAGGAGTGTAGAACCCCTATCCCCCTTATAATGCACCAAATAATCAACAATCATATGCGTAATGCAATATCAGCACTCCATCTACATGGTGTGAGAGTAGAATCCACAGCCTTCTGCACTAAAGTCAATTATGCTACTAACACTGCTTTCAGATTTCAGATTTTACAACACAGTGTGCCATTTGATAAACAAAAAATGGCTAGTCACACATAGAAACATTTACACTTTTAGAGTTGTTGATGTTGTGTCTTTCGGCTTTTCCCGGTTAGGGGTTGCCACAGCGGAACTCTGGTCCGCTAATGATTGGCAGTAGATTTTTACATGCTGAGTTGCCAGCTCTGATGCACAATCTTCAACGAAGGTATGCCCATTCATGCATGTCTCCACACAGAAGACGCTTTAGCTGAGAATCGAACAGGACGTCTTACTATGAGGCGACAACGCTACCGCAGCACCACCAGAGTATGTTTTAAATTTGTAGTTTTGAACATTTTTTCCGTAAGCAATGAAACAAAATGTATGAACCAATAATGACAAAACTGCCCATTTCAGAATATTTTAACCATAAAAGGCCCGTCAGACATCTGTCATTACAACCCACCATGCATTTTCTGAAGGAAATGAAGGCTAAAACTCAAATGTATGACATTTAGTTATTTAAATCTTCAGTGATTTGCCAGAAAACCACAAATTTTATGAGGAACAGGCCAAAAATATGAGGCAAAAATCTGGATAGTTGAGAGGTATGCATACCTCTCAATCTTACTGCAAGAAATCTGGACATGATGTGAATGCAATGACCATACAAATAGGGACAGATTTTAAATATTACACTTTTTAACTTAAAGTTGCTAGAACAGGATTTGTGTTAACTTGCATTTCTGAAGGATATGAAGTCTGAAAGTCATATATTTGAGATCCTCGGCAGGTTAAACTTCAGGCAAATGATGCTTTTGAGTTCAGTCTTTGGCCATCCATAAGTTACTCTCTTTAAGAACTACCTGTCAGCCTCATCAAAAAATCAGTAAGTTTATATTTTACTTTTATAAAGAACATATTATTAACTTCTGCTAACCAACTTTAGTGGTCTCTTCTTTATGATACAAATCAAACTCATCATACTATAGTGTATCAGTGACACTTATCCAGGGACCAGTGCAGCCTATCTCTAAAGTTCCTTGGCTGCCTACCTTCAATGAAATACTTTATTGCATTCTGCTTGCACAAGTAAACTGTTCCTACTTCCAGCTATGCCCACCCCAGCCTGTTTGGTATCCCAGAACTTTAAAACTTCAGATTATATGCTCATTTATCCCTTCCCTCCTAGTACACTCATCTCCTTAGAATATTTTAGGCTGTGCCTTACTCTGTTGAGCTATGTTCCTGTCCTCATCCTTTTCATGAATCTATAGGGTATCTTGACTCTAAGCAGAATTTAAGAGAAATTATCCATTATGATGAGGACATACCTTTGATATCTGTCATGTTAATTGCTGATATTAGTGCTGCCCCAGACTATTTGATCAAGTTAAAAAAAAATAGAGGTGGGCTGCAGTCTCTTTGGATAAAGCCAACATCTCATAGAGATGGAGATGTCCATCTAATTCATATTCAGCATGTACATCATTCATGTGATATATATACATGAAATAGGTTCATAGGTGTGTACTAGGCTAATGACCCTAGAGCCTTTACAAGCCTAGCCCATAGGATTACCCTGACATCATGCCACACGACCTTATATCCCAGTGCCTCTGTCGAGTAGAGCCACTGGAGTGATCCCAGTGGTGAATTTTCTATTTCCCATCCACTCATCAAGATTTCTTTTGAAGAGGGCCAGTGAAGTGCTTTGTCTGACATATATGGGTAGTCAATTCCATAGAATGGGCAGTCTCCGGGCTATGAACCTGTCCCTCCAGCACGTTCTGTTGATTGTGGTAATGAGGTTCATAGGTGTGTACTAGGCTAATGACCCTAGAGCCTTTACAAGCCTAGCCCATAGGATTACCCTGACATCATGCCACACGACCTTATATCCCAGTGCCTCTGTCGAGTAGAGCCACTGGAGTGATCCCAGTGGTGAATTTTCTATTTCCCATCCACTCATCAAGATTTCTTTTGAAGAGGGCCAGTGAAGTGCTTTGTCTGACATATATGGGTAGTCAATTCCATAGAATGGGCAGTCTCCGGGCTATGAACCTGTCCCTCCAGCACGTTCTGTTGATTGTGGTAATGAGGTTCATAGGTGTGTACTAGGCTAATGACCCTAGAGCCTTTACAAGCCTAGCCCATAGGATTACCCTGACATCATGCCACACGACCTTATATCCCAGTGCCTCTGTCGAGTAGAGCCACTGGAGTGATCCCAGTGGTGAATTTTCTATTTCCCATCCACTCATCAAGATTTCTTTTGAAGAGGGCCAGTGAAGTGCTTTGTCTGACATATATGGGTAGTCAATTCCATAGAATGGGCAGTCTCCGGGCTATGAACCTGTCCCTCCAGCACGTTCTGTTGATTGTGGTAATGAGGTTGAGGTCTCTGGAGCGTGTGGTGCAGAGGGATGGTGGTAATTGTTTCCTTTCAGTTAATGTTTTCCTTTGGTTTAAACACCGGAGAAGCTGTTAGAAGGACCAAAGCAAGCACGTGTCTGACCATGGGGATAATAGTTTAATTTTAGAAGAAAAGAGGAGCCATCAAGGTAGGAGTCTTTGGGCAGGATAGTGTTTATGTTTTACAAAAAAAAAAAGAAAAATAAATGATACAAAAAAGAATGATTGCACGAGCAGCACCAGTTATTTCATGACAACTCCGTTGCATTACGTATATGCAAACACCGTAAGTAAAACAGGGATAACAAAAATAACATTGCTTAACGATCACAGCCATCGCAGTTCAATAAAAGCTGAGGGTGAGTCTATTTTCATTATTTGAAGACCATACTGTATCGCATTTCACTGGAGCTTTGTAAATCAGCGACAGTACTCCACCCCCCTTTCCTTATTGCAGCTTTATCAGTGTGTTACAACTATGTGAAGTTACGCTGCAGATCACAAGGGGTTAACTTGGCGAGGGTATCTTTGAATTGCCAATTCCATTTGACTATGTTAGAAAGGGGGTGTTGTGGCACATTCCATTCGAAAATCACCCCCCTCAACTCCTTTCGGGAGCTCCAGTAGCTTACATTCCCTTTTCGAGTAGGAAAGGAGTTAGTGATCCATCCCTGATTTAGAAAAGGATTACACAAAAACAGTAATACTGGAAGTAAAACCAAGGCCACACGAATTACCCTTTTTTCTTTAATTCTGTATGTGCTTGTTTGTATTGTACATTGGACTCAAACTCGTGGATGAAGCCGGTGGGATATTAAGACTGTCGGGCACCTTTTAGACCCACAAGTGATGCAGGGTCCCAGGAGCGGGATAACTGATGCCTTTTGTGGTTGAATTTCAAAGAATCCTGATATTGGAACAAACTAAACTAATCCCTGTCACACATACACACACATGTAGATAAAAGAAAATGTTGGCACATTCAGGGACTACTAAAGCACTTTACTAGCTAATTTTTAATAAGTTGAGGTACCAGAAAGAAAAACAAGACAGTTTACAATGCTCTTCACAAAGGTAACATGTTTGGAAAGGAGCACAGCGTGTTAAGAAGCACTCCTCCAAATTGTGCTTGCAACCCACTGGCCCCTACTGTCGTTTTTTTTTTTTTTATTATTATTCTTGAAGCCTCCAGTCCTGGCCAACCTACAGCTGTAAAGGTGGGAGGGGCCGTCGCTTCCCCCTCCTCACCCTACGATTCCAGCACCTTATGGTTTATTTATTTTAATTAATTTACTTTTCTTATTAAGAAAAGTAAATTAATTTAAATAAATAGATAAATACACATAAATTGCGCCCTTTACAAGGCTGGCCTGTACGGCGCCCTAGGCGGTTGCCTAGTTCGCCTATGCCTACGGCCGGCCGTGATCATGACAACCTCACAGAAATCAAGAGATGAAAGGTTAATATTGGCAGCCTAAGATAGTGAGCTACGTACATGCTGGTTTACAAAGTCCATTGAACATGTGGGAAAAACAGACAAATGTAGGTTTTGTAAAACCAAATTGGAAACAGTTGCACACCTTGTTGCTGGCTGTGACATACTAATGGCAGAAGGACTGTATACTGAAAGGTATAATAATGTGGCAAGATTGTTGCACTGGGGATTGTGCAAACATTATTGTACTGAAGTGTCTGAAAAACACTGGAAACATAAGCCACAAAGCATCATAGAAAATGATGAAGTTTATATCACATGGGATCACCCATTACCAACAGTTCAAAATATAGATGCAAAAAAAAAAAAAAAAGATATACTGGCCCATGAAAAGAAGACAAAAGTAGCATTGATCATTGAAATTGCTACACCCAGTCACTACAGTGTTTTGTGTACAGAGAGACACAGAGTTATAAAATATTGGGATCTGCATTCAGAAACAAGAGCAATGTGGAAGAAAGATACCCAGACAGTTCCAATAGTAGTAGGAGCAACGGGTCTTATAAAAAGGAATCTACAATTGTATTTAGATATGTTACCAGTCCATGTAACCCCATATGAATTGCAGAAGGTGTCATTATTGGGCATAGTGCAGGTGCTGCAGAGAGCACTTTTGGCTGACATCAAAGAGGGAAACAATACTAATTTCATGAACTTTAATCGTACGTTGACTTAGGAATGGGGTCCATTCCCGCCATAGTATTAGTAACCCAAAAGATTCAGAGAAATAAAAAAAGCTTTAGTAACATATCAGTCAGCCTAATTCAATATCACATTATGCATCTCTCAAAACTCAAAATCCTTCCAAACAACATCACTAGTAAACCTAACTTCTACCTAATAGTCAGCAATAATAAATATACCCAACACCTCAAACATTACCTCTCCAAGCAACACATATCCCTGTGTGGAGACATCCACCCCAACCCAGGGCACCAAACTACAGCTTAGTCTGCTAAAAGCCTAAACCCTAAAAATATTCCTCTAGGAACCCTAAACACACATAGTATCTGCAATAAAACCACAGAATTTCATGCTTGGTGAAGTCGATACACCCCTGATATTATAGTAATCACCAAAACTTAGCTAAAACCCCATATACATAATGCTGAAATAATACCCCAGGCTATAATATACTTAAAAAATACAGAACCAAAAAAAAAGGTGGAGGGGTAGCCTAATCTATCCTAACACCATCATAATCTCACCTTTCCCTAAAGAAACACCAACTTTCAACAATGCCAAAGTTCTAATTGGAACCCTACAAATTAACAAAACAAAACAAATATGCATTGTTGGACTATATATACGCCCTGGGCAAAACATCCATACTATGGAATATATCGTCTCCTGGATATCAGAAAACATCACTAATGAAACTATAATTATGGGAGATATCAATATCAACTGGCAAGATCTGATGATTGACTCCCCCACTAATAGCATAAATCTCTATGGTTATACCCAGCTTGTTACCAATGCCATCAGTATGCATAACAGCAATACCATAGATGCAACTGTTGACTGGATACTAGTTTCTAATCCTGACAAATACTCTAATCCCTACACTCTACCCAATACTCTTAGTGACCACCTACACATATTCATATATTGATCCACACCACATATTACAAGAACCCACACATACAAAACCACAAGAAATATCAGGAACTTTAACCAACAAAAATTTAACAAAAATCCTAAAACACACTAACTGGAATCCAGTTAAAACACTACAACTAGAAGATGCCCTTGAATACTTCAACAATATATTTCTAAATAATCTCAGCAGCCTAGCTCCCCTCCATGCCAAAAGAATAAAAACTAACCATGCTGCCTGGCTAACCAAAAATACCATACGACATTTACAAGACAGAGATAAAGCCTGGAAGGAATGGCAGAATATTTATTTATTTATTTATTTACTTACTTATTTACATTTGTTGACCGGGAGTGTCCGACTGGACGTAGGTCCATTTTCAGCGGAGGCCCGGGGAGAAAAGCTCCGCAGTTAAAATATACAGACAGTAGTTACATTGGATTTGTATAGCAATTGACAATTTGATCAACATAGCAATTAACAATTACAAACATAGTTACAAATGAAGAACATAGTACATCAGTAGACAACTAGAATCTTTATCATCTGCGAAGTACATAACAGAAATTAACAATTGTTACAATAAGAAGTTCCTGCTGTATAATAAGTAGTTAGGCTTATGAGCATCCAAGCTTGCTATAATCAAGGTAGTTAGTGGGGTGGAAAGAGAGGTAGTGGGTGGATGGGGTGGATGATATTAGAGGGGGAGTTGCAAGGGCATAGCCAGCATGTTTTATGTGCACTTTTAGTAAAGTTTTGAAGTGGGTGCATGATGGTACGGAGGTAATTGTGGTTGGGAGTGAGTTCCATAATTTGGCTATGGCACAACATAATAGTGCTTCTCCAGCAGAGTTATTGGCTTTAGTGACCTGTAAGTGATTTTTGTTGCTGGATCTTAGTGGTCTGGTGGTGCGATAGGGTTGGAGTAGATTCTGGAGGGATGGGACTTTTAGTGGATGGCTTACTAATTTGTGGGTGAGTGTGAGTTGATACCATTGACGGAGGTGAGGGAGTTCAAGCCAGCCTAGTTCAGCAAGTGAGAGACAGTGGTGACTATGGTAGGATGCCCCTGTGATGTATTTGGCGATTTTGTTGTAGCAGGTCTCAAGCTTATTTAAATCGCATTGCCTTAGGTTGGTATATATTAGAAAGGCATAAAATAGGGTGGAGATAAGGTGAGAATTTGCTACTGAAATCTTTGCTGCTTTGGTGAGAAGTTGCTTATTTCTGTATAACGCTCCTAGTTTTTTTGTGGAGTTTTTTTTATGGTCATGGATATGTGAATGTCAAATTTTAGTTTCTTGTCTATTTCCACTCCTAGCAATTTGGTGTGTTCTGTTGGGTGTATAGTGGTGTTGTCTTTTGCTGTGATGTTAAAGTGAGAGTTGTTTTATAGGTTCATAGGTTCATAGGTTCGTACTAGGCTACCTGCCCTAGGGCATTTATAAGCCTAGCCAGAGTGTTTGTGGCTGTCACCACCCCTTAGGATGAGAATACTATGCCCATTTAGGATTTAGTTTACTGTGCCTCTGTCTAGTAGTGACACGATGAGTAGTTTAGTTTTGTTTAGGTTGAGTATTAATTGAGCATCGGATAACCAAGTTTCAACAGAGGAAAAGGCTTCCTGTGTGACTTTTTGCAGTGTGGATAGGGACTGGACTGAGCAGATGGTTGAGTCATCTGCGTATTGTATGAGTGTGCTATGTTTGGTGGCAGAGGCTAGATTATTTGTGAAAACAGAGAAGAGTAGGGGTCTAAGGATGGATCCTTGGGGAGCCCCTATAGAGACAGGTAGTTGGGGAGATATGTCATTATGCCATACGATGGATTGTTGGCGGTCAGACAGGTAACTCTGAAACCAGTTGGTGACTGATTGAGAGAAGGATAAGTTATTGAGGATAGAGATGATTTGTTTGTATGGGACCATGTCAAATGCTTTAGATAGGTCTAGGAAAGTAGCAGAGGAGAGATAGCCATTGTTTTTATGCTGAAGGATAGTGTTAGTAAAGGAGAGTAAGGCAGTTGTGGTGCTATGGTTTGGTCGGAAACCATGCTGAGCATTGGAAAGGAGGTTGTTAGTAAGGAGGTAGTCTAAGACCTAAGAGTGAATGCATCTCTCTAGTATTTTAGAGAGTGGAGAGAGAATAGCTATGGGGCAGTAACTGGTTAGTTCTGTGGAGGGGAATTATATGTGATACTTTCCATAGTGTGGGAACGTAACTTTCTGACAGAGATCGGTTAATCTAGATGGATACTCGGCAGGCTAGAGCATCAGCTGCAATTTGTATTCACTTGGGAGGTTGTCTGCTGCTAATTTGGTGGGCTTAAGTTTAGTTAAGAGTGTTTTTATGTTGGAAGTAGGTACAGGAGAAAAAGAGAAGACAGTGGGGAGATTACTAGTTTAAGGTGTGGATTGGAGGGGAGGGGGGTTGTGTTGTCTAGCTAGTGATAGTATGGTTTGTGTGAAGTGTGTGTTGAATGAGGTAGCAATATTTTTGGAGGAGTGAGGGATGTTAGGAGGAGGGCTATTGACTTTACCTGGGTGGAGGATGGAGTTTATGGAGGACCAGAACTGTTTGGGGTTGTGTTGGGAGGAGTCTAGGGCAGACTGGTAGTACTGGAATTTATCCTGTTTTATTAGCTTTTTGACTTTATTGCATAGTTCTAGAAATTTATGTCTAGTTGAGGGGGTTTTGGTTTTGCGCCAGTGCTCCCAGGCTTTATTCCTGTTTTTCATTTCTGATTAAGTGGTTTTCTGTAGCCATGGGGAGGGTTGTGCTTTTGTTCTGGAAAGTTTTATGGGGGCGTGGTAATTAAGGATGCTCAGGAAGGTAGTATTAAAAAATTCAACTGTGTCATCAAGACTGAGGTACTTTAGAGGATGCCAGTTACATTCTTTGAGGGATGAGATGAATGTGAGTGGGTTAAAGTTTACTTTTTTATGTATTTTACGGTAGATGACAGGGTTAGCTTGGTATAGGTGTTTTTTGAGTAGGAATGATGGAGAGTGATCACTGAGGCTATCTGATAAGCCATCTGCTATGACTGGGAACTCTTACTGACTAGTATCCAGTCCAGGGTAGTGTACTTGTTGGAGTTTTTATTTATCCTGGTTGGCGACTGGACTAGTTGGGTGAAACCATGAAGGTTTAGATGATGGGTTGGATGGTTGCCAAAACAGTATTGCCAGTCAATATTGAAATCACCTAAAATTTTAGCTTCTTGGGGGAGATGGTGAGTAGACCAGCAGAGGTTTTCTAGTGGAGGGATGTTTTGGCCAGGTGGGAAGTAGCATCCAGTTATGTTGATGGTTTTATTTTGGTTTATTTTGAGGTTGGTATATATTATTTCTTCATTGCCTATTTGTGGAGCTGATGATTTTAAGATCTGAAGGTTTAGATGCTGTTTAAATATTATAGCTATATCGCCTCCTTTCTTGTTTAGCCGGTCTTCTCTTCGTATGCCATAACCGGTAGGGAGGATTTGCTCACTGGTAATGTGAGGTTTTAGCCAGGTTTCTGTCAGGATCACTATATCGGGGGAGTACAAGTCTATGGTGGCATGGAGTTCATGGACCTTGTCGGATGCACTTTGAATATTTAGGCTTAGTACAAGGAAGTCACTTGACTTTCTATTGGCTGTGATTTGGGCGAAGTTGTGGTTTCTAGTCTGATTATGAGGAGTGGGGTTGGAGATGGTGGGGCCAGGGTTGGGGTGGATGTCTCCACTTAGGGCTAGTTTTGATATGCATGAGGTTATTGGTTTTCTCAGTTTTTGAATGTGTTTGTTTATTAGGGAAACTTTATGATTGTGCTCTGTGGGGAATAGGTATGGTGGGAGGGTTACTATGTTAAGTTTAGGGATGCTTTATGTTTGAGTAATATAGTTGGTAGAATATGTGGGGGGTGCATAGGGATGGTTCTTGAGCTGGTGGGATGGGAGCTGAGTGTGGGTGAGACATGAGTGGTGGTGTGAGTAGTAGTACAGTGGTAGTGGTTGAGTGGGGGAATGATGGAGCTTTGGTAGGATGTAAGATATGCAAGGAGAGTGCATGCAGTGAGCATAGGTATGGTATGCTTATACATGTTAGCTGAGGAGGAGTGATAGTAGTGGGATGACGGAGGAGGTAGTACTGGGTTTATTGCCATGGTTGGCTGTTGGTAAGATGGGAGGGGTTTGTGTGTGTATAAAGGTAGGACCACTGGAGGTGGGAGGAAATTGGGGGCAGGGTGGGGAGCGAAGCGGGCAGAGACCCTGTTAGTTGCTCTTATGAGGGGGCTGGAAACAATCAGGTAACAGACTAAACTGATAAAAGAACATATGATAGTGAATGTGGAGACTTAGGTAGGTAGGTACCCTGTATTTCCATGAACTATAACAAATGTGATGCTAACCTAATCAAATATAAACAGTTACAAAACAAAGCAAAAATGTTAGTGAACTTTGACAAAAAAAAAAAACGCTTTTCCAACCAAGTGCAGACCACAAAAACAACCTAAAAACAATTTTGTAAAAACATCTCAAACCTCCTTACACCAGGTTCTAAACAAACTCCATCACCATACCCTGGCAAAACTCACTCAGAAATAGCCATCCTGTTTAACTCTCATTTTATAGATAACATAAGCAAACTGTTAACAAATTTCACAGCCGCAACTACCTCAAGCCCCATCTCTGATCCCCCTCCACTGTTATCTCATGACTCCTGCACAAACAAAAAAACCCTTCACCTCCTCAACAAACTAGTGCTATATCTTCTATCCCCTTTTCTGTTAAACCTGTCCCTACCTCTCTCATTCAGAAACTACTTCAGAAACTAAAACTACATTCCCTCTTCTCTGACAACCTCTCCAGTGAATATTTAAAACTTGCCATAGAAGCTATAGTATATCCTGTCAGCATCCTTATAAATCACTCCATAGCAGAGTTCAATGTCCCTAACCTCTGGAAAAAATATAACATTACCCCTTTACATAAAAAGGCAACTCCAATGAAGTATCCAATTACTGACCAATCTCCATACTCTCCTCTCTTTCCAAACTCCTGGAAAAATGCATACATAAGCAATTGCTTCATTATCTCCTCCAAAACAAACTAATTACCTCTAATCAACATGGTTTTCACACATCACACAGCACCATCACTGCCCTAATCGCTTTCGTCGACACTGTGTCCAAATTCATTGACTCTGGTAACATCACCTCTGTCTTACTACTAGACTTATCAAAGGCATTTGACAATGTGTCCCACAACAAACTTCTTCATCAGCTATCAATTGTAGGCTGCAGCCCACCATCCCTCCAGTAGTTTGCAAGCTACCTATCTAATCACCAGCAATGCATTAAATAACAAAATAAACTATCCCAATATCAAACCAACACAACTGAGGTACCACAAGGGTCCATACTTGGACCTTTACTCTTTAATGTTTCCACGAACCATCTTTACACCTCATCACACCTTAGCTCCATTATCCAATACATGGATGACACGACCATAATTTCCTCCTCCAGTAACATACAACTCCAGCAACTTACCCAAACCACCTTCATCTCAGTAAAGACATGGCTGAGAGAAGCCCAGCTACTCCTAAATTCTAAAAAAAAATCTAAACTCTTGCTTTTCTTGGCAAACAAAATCTCATATGACTTTAAAATATTCTCACAGAAATTGAATCAGTTTCCATAGCTAATCTACTAGGCATTACCATAGACAACAAACTAACTTTTTAACACCACATCTGCAATAGTATTAAAAAAAACACGCATCAAATTAGGAACACTCTATAGACGAAAAACTTTCTTGGATAACTCCACCAGAAAAACCCTCGCCAACATCTATTTGCTTCCCTCTGTCTTGTATGCAGCCCCCTTATACATTAACTTACAACCTTCTCTTAAAAACAAGCTCCAACCTGCTAGCATAAAATTGCCAAATTTGCCACAGGCTACTCTGACCATTCCCATCACTGCCTAACTCTGAAAGAACTAAACTGGCTCAGACTCACACATCACCTAAACCTAGTTCAGCTGCCTTCTGCACATAAAATAATATATACATCTGATCGTTGCCCAGCCCTCATATCTATCCTAAAACCCTACATCCCTATGAGAGCCCTCTGCTCTGAAAACAAATGACTCCGAACAGTCTATCCAAATAAAAGAGCTGGACAGTGCCTGCACTCTCATGCTACCACCAAGGTCTAGAACTCTCTGCCAATAGACATTACTACCACTGAGTGCTTTAACAACTTCAAACACACCCTAAAAAAACATTTTCTTTGCAATCAGACCTGCCCCCTCTCCTTCCCTAACAGGTGAACTCCAATCCCTCTCTGGGGCCTTTCCTTTCTACATCTGGAGATCCCTAGACCATGAATTTCATCCACTAACCATTCCCATATCTAACTAAGAAACTTTATGTATTTCTACACCTTTAACTATTCCCATCCTACACAATTTTTCTAACCATATGCTTGTGTCTTATATTCTGACCCTCTGCCTGATCTTCACTGTTTACCTTAATTCTACCTGATAAATAAGCTGTAACCTACCACATTACTTTTATTTAGTATTGCCTATCTAGTACATGTTTTATTATTGTATCTACCTCTCTGTACTTACTTAGTATTCATTACTTATTTAATGTGTGTGTTAATGCTTGCTATTGTCTTGTTCATGTACTGTATAATATCTTAACTTTTCATGTATCATTTGGAGCTTTTCTCCCTGGGCTTCCACTGAAAATGGCTTCCTGACCCAGCTAGACTTTACCGGTAAACAAATATTAAATAAATAAATATATATATATATATATATATATATATAGAGAGAGAGAGAGAGAGAGAGAGAGATGTGCCTTTATCGAGTTTCTTGCCTCCTACCATCTTTTTCCTCCTGAAAACTGTTGACACCCTGCATCACATCCATACATCCCTAGAATCTAAATGGCAGCTACCAAGTTGATAAAATGCACAAACTAGAAATTAGATCACAACATTGTCACTGCAAATGCATTCCAAGTAGCAAAAGAACCCAGGAGGCCATGACACAGGACTGACAAAAAGAAAAAAAGAAAAATCCAAAAACGTTTACATGGAATGAAATATAACTGTGCATAAAATGTATCCAACAAACAAGCCATGCCATGGTGTTGAGGGATAAGGCCGTTCTTATGGCGAAGGTTAAATGTGTTTGATTTGTGGCTCAGGTATCTGAGACATGGCAGGGGAAAATGGGTGTGGCTATCCTGGGGGAGGGCATATGCTCCCTGAGATGCAAAGGGGCATGTCTTAAAATATGAACAGATTAAACAGATTACAAAGGATTAATCCAGTTAAAAGCACTTTAGCTAGCAGATCTAGGAGACACTCTCTCTCTCTTTGAAACCCTTCATGTCAGAGGAATAAAGGTGCCTTGTTGAAGTTTCAAGTAGTTTATTCATTTAAGTAACTAGATGGATGAGTGTTCTTGTTCTAAAGACAGGAATAGATGGGGATACTGACTTACTGCAGAGGTGGAACAGTACGCCTCACATTTTCACTACATGTCTGCCCAGAAGGAATACAGGGGGAAATGAGGATGTTAGAGCATAAGGAAACATATACATTGGTTGTAGTAAAAAGTTACAATGGGATAACTCAGTCTCCTCACTGGCCTTGCTTATTGCTAATGATACCAATTTTCTTTAAGAGTCAACATTTTTAACTAATCAACTGTTGATAAAAGGCTATCCAAGGATTTAGTAGATGAAACCTTAATAGAGAACATTAATAATATGTAACCACACACAGGGTTGAAATTAAATAGCCACTGAATAAAACGGGTAATTCATAGCAGGCCATAGAAACCTTTTCAAATCAGATCTGAGGTATAAGTAATAAAAATACATTTTTCTTAATGGCTTTTTCTTATAGCATAGATGATTTAATATTATTCACATCATTTTAAACAGCTGAGTGATTCTGATAATAACTAACCAGATTAGTGAAGCAAGACCAAATACATTCCCCCGGATTCATGAAACCTCCGTGTAAGACTTAATATGTCTTACTCGGAGGCTGCAGTTAAACGGTATGACGTCAGCGTGCCATGAATATTCATGAGGGCACGCTGACTCATTCATAACTCTTACATGACTGAGTAGGCGAGCAGGGGGCGTGTCCGACTGCCAAGCAGTCTAAAAGTCCATGCACCTGCAAGGTTTTAAAAATCATAATGTCAACAGACAAGAGCGAGTTCGCTCAAATGTACTTGCACCCAACACGACACTCCCTGACACTGTAAACCCCCATCACAGTTATAAAATGTAAAATATTAATTTTATTTTTTTTAAATCCACGATATAGCTGCCCGTATTTGCGCTTGTTTGCGCGGGTGTGCCCATTGCTTAACCACAGTTAGCAATTGTGACATTGAAGAGCATATAAGAACTACTTATGCAAATTAATCCAAATAGCAATAGCATAATGGTAGAGCGTATGCACAAAGAGAAGGCATTCACGGTTCGAGTCCCACCACTCCCCTTCTTATTTATGTTTTAAATCAGTATTTGAAATAATACCAGACATATATGATTAAAATTTATTAAAAGCAGTGACATGGCCAATGTATCAGTGAACAAAATATATATTTTTAAAGGACCCAGATATATAATAGCCTGCTGTTAAGCAACGTTTTACACAGCTAAACACAGGTGCCCATAGTTTAATAGCGCTTTACCCATCTAAACAGAAGTGCCCATAGTTTAATAGCGCTTTACCCAGCTAAACAGAGTTGCCCATAGTTTAATAGCACTTCACCCAGCTAAACAGAGTTGCCCATTGTGTAATAGCGCTTTACCCAGCACAATAGAGTTGCCCAAAGTTTAAAAGCGCTTTACCCAGCACAATGTGCTTGCGCGGACGTGCATGCCGTGCCAACCAGGGCACCGTAGGGCACCGGGGAGCAACGTAGAGCTAAGTTGCTTAAATGCAGCCACACCCCCTAGCCTGTCTAGACAGTATTAAAATAAAAGAATGACAAGGTTCGAACCCAGGACCCTTTGCATTATAATCAAAGTACAGAACCACTAAGCCATAACAACATAAGGGAAGCAGCCACTATTAACATTCATAAACTTACGAATGGTAGTTTAACCATTACTAAGCAGGTCTGCAGTCAGCCGAGAATTTTACAAAACGGCCAATCACAAAAAAGTGCGGGAAATGCGGCATATTTAAGCCCCAAAGGCAGAAATACTCGCCATAACTGATTGTAGCTCACATTTGCAGTCAGAATGGCAGGTGCAGGAGAGGGTTCACGCTTCCGAGCGCAACGTTGGGGCATCGAGGAGTCCAAATACATGGTCTGTCTCCTTGTCCACTGTCACGAGACAAGACTCCTGCAGGGCCAGTTCTAAGGGATGGAGTACAAGGCAGAGGCTTGGAACCGGTTAGCTCGTGACCTCACCAGTGCCACAGGCGTTGCTCGGACTGGTGAGCAGGTCCGTCACCACCATGCAGACCTGAAGAGATGAAAGCAGGACCACCTGAACCAGTGGATACAGGAAGCCCGTGGGATGCAGAATGCCCCACAACTGAGTATGTAGCCATGGAATGCAGTATGTAAGAATTGATAATGGAGTATGTATAATGGATAGGTATGTCTCAATATCCCTTCATTTACTTTACAGCTGCAGGTGACCATGAATCAGCAAGCCTATGCTGATAGGCTGCTAAGGCTGCGCCACCAGGCAGGTTAGTGATTATTCTGCATGTATTGTTATATAAAATATGGGAGGGAGCATGAAAGAAAGTGTTGTAGTCCAATAAAACAGCCATAGAATTGCCTGAATAAGTCCTCTGCATGTACTGTCAGATAAAAACGTCAGAGAGGCAGAAAAAGAGTGTAGTAACCCATTAAGAAAGGTAACATATGTCTGGAATAATATCCCTGCAGGCACTGTCATATAACATAAGTGAGTGAGCCTGAAAAAAGATTGTTCTAATCTATTAATAAAGGTATAATATGTCTTTAACATGTCTGCCATAAACACCGTTAAAACAAATAAAGGCGTGAGCCTGTGTAAAAGTGTGCGATGTCATTAATAAAGGTCTAAAACCCAGAGTGTGTTTGTGTCACAGAGTCTGAAATGTTGTTGTACCCTTGCAATATACAAACAGTACTGTTTGAAAATGTGCTGGCAACCCAGAGTTATGCAGTCCCATATAAAGTGGGTGATGGAAGTGCTAGTAGTTGTGAAACATATATACAGTCCACAATTGTCAGTTACTGGCTGGCATGAATAAGTAAACCTGACACATGTGTAGCATGTAATTATTCACCAGAAATGTGAGTGTGTGTCAAGAAATGCAGGGTTCTGTACAAATCGAAGTGAAAATGTCATGTGAAAACATTCCCAGATATGTAGATAAAGAAATATAAATGCAAACAAGAAATATGTAGCAGTAACATCTGCATCCTGGACAGTTAGTATGTCAGATATAGGTCAGGCATATATTGAACTAGCCAAACCCATGACACAACCTAATGTATTGTGGCAAGTGTAATAATACAGGTAGGGGATATACACTTGCAGTCACAGAGAATGTAGTGTAGACTAAAAGGTCATTTTAAGATGTTAACCAAGGTTTTTTCTACACCCTACCGTATGTGCATAAACCATGCAATTCCACACCTCAATGGGTATGTGTAACCTTAAATATTTGTTGGGACATATGTCCTATTGTTTTATAAATATTTGCATTGATGTTGATGCATGTGCCCTGTTCAAACATCACGTTCATGGTGGCCTGTTGCTACCAAATATCCCTGCATGCTGTTGGAATATCCACTGTCGTTCAATATATGCATGTGTTATGCTTGCTGTTCAACTGTTGGAACCTTGTTGTGTTGGGTTAATGGGAATATTACTGCATGCTGTTACAACTAATCTGGAATGCTGTTGTTTATGTTGTAATTAAACACACCTAATCACAGAACGTATGGGAAGGCTGGTCCCAGCAGACTCACCTGTCCCTCCTCAGTTGGCGAGTGCACCTGGCACCAGCAGCTGCGGTGCCCAGCCCAGGCTCCCCTCCTCCATTGGTCCTGTGCCACCTTCAGGTGGAAGCGCTGCAGGGTATGGGGCTTGTCCCCCCCGTGCAAGCGTGGGTGGAGAAGGGCCACCTGTCACCTTTCGAAGGGTCCTGGCTGTGGTGCGTAGGGAGGTCCAGCTTTCAGTCGCTGATCCCCTACGCCAGTTTGAGGCGAGAGTGGCGCGTCTCTCGGGTGAGCCTGCCCATCCTACTCAGCCCCCAGCACAGCCACCCTCGGGGCTGTGAAGGTGCAGTGGTGACTGCCCATGGGTGGGGATCTCAGTTCCACTGTTACCATCTGTGGGCTCATGGGTTTGCGATTTCCAAACAACCTTCCCCGTCAATTGTGTTCACCCACCCCATGTGTCAAACTCTGCCCCTGTATGTGTCTTGTTTGTCTTGTCTGTTTACCTCCCCAACCTACCTCCACAAATATACCTACATCCTCTACCTCACATTCCACTCTCACCTGAAAAAAATAAATAAATAAAAAGGGCAATCTGTTCTCACAAAAAATTACGCCCCATACATAGCTGCCCAATTCACACACATGTCCACTGGACATGTAAACTGATAATTCTAGTTGGCAGTACTACATATTTTGTTGTCCTCACCCCTCTCTCAGGGGTGGAAGGTTTCAAATTTCACACCAAATTTCATACATATGCACAGCTGTTGCTGGTAAAGAAATGGGCAGCTATGGACCTTCCCTACACCCATCCTGCACATCCCGAGCTGGTTTCCCTACTGTCTTTCCCTCTTTGTGCCCCCTTTTTCACCACTTTCCTAACTCCCCATTTTCTTTTCTTTAAAAGAAATTAGCACAGGGGTTAGCGGGAGTAAGCACTTTTAAGCAGTAGTTAGCGGGGGTGCGCGGGCGTGAGCTTGTGTGCGCTTAGCTAAGGATTGCTAAGCATCATGCAAACCCATGCAAACCCGCTTACAACTGCTTAAAAGTGCCTTAGTCACTCTGTATGACAAGGCCCGTGTACTGCTCAGCAGCAAAATAAAATTCCCTTGTCAGTCTCAAACCACACACCTTGGACTCACCAGTATGCATGATGTATCACTAAGCCACAGCAAACATACAATAACTTGGTGCTGAAAGAAATATAACATGCATTACAAGGAGTGAATGTAAAGGGAAAATAGGAAAGCCATAGGAATACATTGCAATAAAGAAATATTACATGCATTACAAGGAGTGAATGTAAAGGGAAAATAGGAAAGCCATAGGAATACATTGCAATAACTACTGTTGTATGCCAGTTAATTCCCTAATTCCAAAAGAAAGTACATACTCCCATGTATCCAGTGTTAGCATTAGGAGGTGTGAGTAAACTTACACACTGAGAAGAGTATACTGGAAGAAGCAAGAGTCAGGTTTCAGTACAACATGCATTTCACTGGCTACAACCCAGCTTCAGATATGAGACATATACCATTCTGACTGACACAACAGTGTCCAAAGCAAACAAGCATGGTCCCCACCTTGCAAAACTGAAAGGCCTACGCCTACCTAACCTATCATTTGATAGCAGTGTCCTGAAATCACAGTGAGAACTGCAATTACCACACAGCAGGCTGCATGCAATTACTAAATGGTGGGCACCAATTGGTGCAGAGGCCATCACATGCACATGTGCAGATACCTACAAAAGCAGCCTGTACTTGCTGTCCACACATGCAATAATATCATTGCAGCAACTGGAGAGAGAGAGAGAGAGAGCGAGAGAGACAGGCAGACAGACAGTGACAGAAAGACAGACAGACAAACAAACAGAGGTAGTTGGAGACACCAAACCAAAAAAAAAAAAAAAAAAAAAACACGTCAACAGGTACAACAGACAGAGGTGAGAAATACAAAGGTAAGGTATGTAACAGAGATGTATTTGCTGGCAACCGAATCATGTGTCTGAAGGGTACTCTACATACTGTGAACCCTCCATATGTGGTAGCAGTCTGTATCTATATGTATATGCAAATGTGCATAGGGCAAGGGACATACTGCAACTGTTAGTGAAGGCTGGACATATATATGTAGTTGAAGGTTATGTGCACATATCTATGTAGATTGTAGTGTGAGGCACTGAAAACAGCAAGCAGTGCAGGTATATGTCATGTGCTGGTTAAATGCTGTGGGACTGAGTTACAGCCAGTGAGGGTTGCTACAGCTATATGGCCTGAGGACAGCGAAATGCATTCTGCACAACACGTACATGGATATATATAGATATATAGATATGTAGATATATAGATATATACATATATAGATATATATAGATATATAGATATATACATATATAGATATATATAGAGATATATAGATATATACAGATATATATGGATATATATGGATATATATAGATATGTTTAGCTATACGGCCTGAGGACAATGAAATGCATTCTGCACAACACTGTGCAATATTATTACATAATTGTATGTCTCACAACTGTTTCATAATTGATATTCCCACCATGAAAGGTGGGCAGTATATGTGCCTATATGTGCATGTATATGTACAGCAATGAATGCTTACAAGTATGTGTATATATCTATATATCTATATATATATATATATATATATATATATATATACACACACACACACACACACACACACACACATATATATATATATATATATATATATATTATATATATATAGATAGATATAGATATATACAGATATATATGGATATATATGGATATATATAGATATGTATATATATATATATATATATATATATATATATATATATATATATATTCATATATATATATATATATATAGTGAGAGAGGAGACACGGGTCAGGCATTGCAACAGGTGCCTGGTGACCAAGGCATGGACTGAACACCAGTGTTGATACTGCAGTGCCATACCTCATTCCGAAACACTTTACCCACTAACTACCAGATAGGTGGTTGCCTGCCTAACACTGAAGGTGTCAGAAGGGAACATGGGACACAGGTGGACAGTAGCCTCCCCTTTGATATTCACAGTACCACACTAGTCTTGTAATCTGTCTATGTGGTACATGTCATCACAAACGTTGTGTCATGTACGGAAATATAGGTCAGTGTTCCCCTGTACTCATCACAATGCCCCATGTCGTATGTACCTCACATGACAACTACAGCAAGTGGAAAGGCCACAGACATACCTCACAAAGAGTGATACTGCCCTCAAACACATACCCTATGCAGACTGACTGACATAACCACAGCTACAGTGCGTTGCATACCGGCCACCCAGAGGTTACCTCTGCCAAACATGCAGAGGTATGTCACACCCATAGCAGTCAGACAACCACCATGTCAACACCTTACAATCCCACTGGGCTACACGGCCTAGGTCCCTAATCCCCGCCACCTCCCTAAACAGCATATGCTGGAGGGATAGGCTCCTATTGTCAAATATGCCATACTCTGGAGTAAACCACCCAGCATTAACAAACAAGGCTCCTCAGTAGCAGATGTCATACATACCCCTGATGATTGTCTGGGGGATAGGTATCACGCTGGGAATCATCTCTGTGTATCCAGTTGACAGGAGCAAGTGAAATCAAATTACATGTGTGTCAAAAGCCAGGATAGCATATGGCTAGGCTGCTGTAGGCCCTAGGGCCAATAGCGTATTACCTACCTATGACACAATGCACACACACATGTACTCAGTGCAATACCTGCTATGTGAGGTGGAATGAGTGTGACAGTGAATGTGTGCAAGGTCTGTAACGGTGTGACAGCTTAGTGAGAGGTTGTTTCTGTCATGGTCGTTTGTGTCCTAGGTGTGAGGCCAGAGAAAGATGTGTCAGTTATTGGGATGCAGACATAGTAGGCTGGCATATGTTGTGACGTAGTTCCTTGTGTACGACTGTGGTGTCCCATTGTAGGCTGAAGCAATACATGTATGCTCAGTAAGTGGTACTGCTGGTGAATCCAGCTGACATTTGAACTGTTGTACTACCTGAAGCTGTAGGCCTAAACAGCACAGTATGGTGTATGTTCACATTCCCTGGTAACACTGTCTTGTGTGTTTCCTGTAGTCTGCAAAGATTACATACCTCAGGCATAGGTATCTGTAAGTAGGGGCACACAGTACTGTAAGGTACACAGGAAATGCTCATCTGTCTCAGCATACATTTGTGTGTTGTATGAATGTCTGATGTGTGTGTAATGATGCCTGTACCATATCCGCTATCACATGTGTGTTGCAGGGTTTGCGTGTGTCCCTAGCAACATGTATACTCTGTTACAGCAGTATGCCAGCTATATTAACAACTGTGCACATATGTTAGGTAAGGGTATGGCATCAACGACTAGGGTGGGTTACTTGTTATACTGTAACTGTACTTCACATTCATTGCAATGGATGACATATTTCTTCATGCATTGGCTTGATATGTACCCCCGTGGCGAGGCTGTGCATTGGATCCCAAACAGTGTGCTGAGTACTGTCGTATACTGGTTTGTTATATGGAGTGTGGCAGCACTGTCAGCCAGTTGTGGGCTGAGCACTGATATGTGGTATTGAATGTGTGTATCCTCTGACAGATGAACAGATGCTATATATGGCAGTTAACTGATATCTGTACTGTATAATGTTAAGTGTGCCACATGACTTGCTCACACATATCGTTTACTTGTCTTCCAGGCTTATGGCTCATCAAAGGAATCCCTCCTACACAGCCGCAGAGGAACAGGAAATCCACCACAACCTGGTTCAGCACTATGCCCTGCTGTTTTCCAGGACCAGCCAGCACCAGCATGAGCGTACTGCACTGTGGCAAGATCTTGTTCATCGGGTAAATGACATAGGCATGCCTAACCGGACATATGAGCAGGTACACCATCACTGCAGAGATTTAATTAGACATGTCCAGTGGCGTATGTCTGATATCCATAGACAACAGCTTGCCACAGGCGGTGGGGTGGCCATACATGCCCCCCTCACCAGAGTGGAGGAACTGCTCCTAAGTGTGGTGGTTCCTGGCCCGCAGCAGCAACAACATCACACATGTGTCATCATGGAGGCCAGAGTAACCCAGCATGGTGACATGGAGCGTGCAGGTAACATGCCCTAGCTGTAGACTACTGTTACCTGTATTGTTAGATTATGCATATGTGAGATATGTAGTGTGTTTAGCAGTTGTGCTGCCTATTGTTTGCACTACTGATATTTTGAATAGTATCCATACACCTATGCCTGTTGTTCTATTGTAGTTTAGCACACTCACAGTAGCAATGCCACAGTTGTGGCCACCGACAAACTGTGTCATATTCTTGTAGGTCCCTCTGGTGTGACAGAAGGGTAGACAATACATGCTGGTGAGTGTGTTAACACTTTAAAATTGGTATTGAAAAGTGCATGTCATAGGTGAAGTGTAGGCCATGTACACATAACACACCTATGCATAAGGCATGCTGTGCATGTTTGCTGTGAGACGTTAAACATCTCAGTAAAGTCAGTAGCTGCCTCAATCACATGAAATGCACAGACCACCAGACACAAATGTGGCAACACTGTACTGCACATTGGATAGGCATAGATGACACACATGTACACAACATAACACGTTTGTCATACGCAGTACACCTCAACATGCTACACATAGTGTAACCGGACACCCGCTGCCAGGTCAAACTTCAGTATCCCACATGTCATCCACACACCACACATAATATACCTGAGGGGTAGGGGCCTAGCATGGGGCTGTGCAACACTCTTCAACACATAACACAGTCATGTTAGGCAATGCTCCCTATTGGCACCTCACACACCCTTGTGCAACGTGGCTGTGTAATTGTGAATTTAGCCACGGCACTGCAGTTCAGGTACAGCATGCTAGGTGGTGGTCTAGCACACTTTAGTGGCTTTGAGTGACCACATGATGCATAATGATTATGGCTAATGGTACTACACCCCATACAGTTACAGTGACCACAGTACTACACATAGCTGTCATTGCTTTGCACCTCCATGTTGTGTGTGTGCACACATATGCAGCTATACACATTATGCATAGCATGTTGTGTATGTGCAAACATATGCAACTATACACAATATGCATAACAGTCGCATTCTGTACAAAGTGACACATATTTGTCCTGGAATGATATTGGGTATATAGGTCACATGACACACATTGGGTATGTGTGATGTTGAATGTTGCAGTCATGTACCATGCAATGTCATGGCTGGCACTGGCATATCTGGAATCTGACCCACACTCACCATAACCACTGTACAATGACCATGTCCAGGATTGGTATTCCATCACATATACATGCACCACTCATCCCGTGTGTGTACATAGCATGCATGTGCTACACCTGTGCCCACAATTATCTGCTACAGACACAGACACTGCATTCAGGCATGGAAATCCATGTGACACACAGATAACACATGCAGCCATTGTATGTATACCTGTGAGTGATGGTGCACAGGACATTGCAGAACTTATAATACTTGCACAGAAATGTCGTGTACTTGTACACATTGTGTTCCAGGGTGTAGGCAATCACTGAACATGTACACACATGCACCACGGCCATGTACACTGTCATTAACTATGGCTGTCTACACTCACACTGCATGGACTTGATCAACACATATTCTGCATGCTGACACGTGTGACGTGACTGTTTGCTTTGTGATACTGTCACCCACCTTCAACCACTATTGAGTATGTTTTGGATTGCTGATGTGTGTGTGTGTGTGTGTGTGTGTATCTGCTGTAGTGAGGAGTGTGCATGTGTTCCTGTGTGCATGTGTGCATGTGCGCATGTGTTCCTGTGTGCATGTGTTCATGTGTGCATGTGTGCATGTGTTCCTGTGTGCATGTGTGCATGTGTTCCTGTGTGCATGTGTGCATGTGTTCATGTGTGCATGTGTTCATGGGTGCATGTGTGCATGTGTGCATATGTCCATGTGTGCATGTTCAGGCCGTAAAGTGTGTTTCCTGTCTTCCTCTAACAGGTGCTGAGTTAGGGGTTGGCAAAAGCAGCAGGCAACCTGAAGCCACTGCCACAAATAGTGGTGATGATGACACATGTATTTTGGCACAGAAAGATTTGACAGGGTCTGTCATTGGTCCGCCAATCGACAGTACACAGCGTTCAACCCCATCTATGCACACACTCATGCTGTCAATACATCCCTCACCACCAATTGCCATAGGCGAGGGACAGCATACAGTTGGCATTGACCAGAAGAGTGTGGTACCCATGGCACTTGCATCCCCTCACAGCAGCCATAGCCATAGACCTGGAATGGTATCACATAGGCGGAGGTCCAGGGGTTCTCGGGGGAGCACCACTGGTCATATTGCCCCTGGCAGTTGTGCCCTCACAGGTCATATGATGACCAGTATGTTCTGGGCTATAATGCAGGCTCAGGCCCATATGGAACGGTACACCAGGCAGGGACTTAGGGCGCAGAGGGCACATTACATCGCTATCAATGACAGCATCCGTGACCTTGCCGGAGCCATCCGGACTAACACCGAGGTCGTTGATAGACGTTGGGGGGAGACATTAGATGCCCTCCACAACATGTCTTCCATAAGCCAGGACCATGCGGGACAGTTGCGACGTCGATGTGGACGCATGCCAGCAACAGCAACAGCTGGCAGTGGTCGCGGACGGCCTACAGTTCACAGCCGCTCCCATAGTGGCGGTACCAGCCCCAGCAATGATGGGGCTGGCCTGTCCATTGATTGTCCTAGTAGACCACATGCACGTAGCTCTGGCCAGCCCCAGCAGGGACATGGGTCCAGTCGTCATACCTCTGCCTCTGATAACAGTACCCAGTCAGGGTTGATACCCAATACTGTCCATAGCACCCCTGCCAGGCACAGGTACTGTGTCCATGGCCGGAGACAGTGATCTGTACAGCCTAGCAGGTACAGTCTGTGGCTGTCCCACAAACTACCGTATATGGCAGCCACATGGTGGAGCTGTGTGCATGCCGACACACACACATTAAGCAAACAACTAGGGCTCACACATACACACACACATTACATCAGCATTGCCCATGCTGTACTGTTGTCCCTCACACACACACACACACACACACACACACACACACAGACATGTCGATTGGATGGGTCAATGTCAGGCTCTGGCAAACAACAAAATGCCCTGTGCATATGATGATACCTGTGCTGCCTCCTGTCATCTGCATTATTGATGGAGGGACAGGCTAACATGGTGCTGATGCACAGGATGACACTATAGCAGTGGAGCAATAATAGCAAGTTGTCAACAAGGAAGTGTAACTACATCCTTGTAGGTATATCTGAGCAGACATTATGCATCAAAGCTCTGATTGTCAATGTAGCATTGTTTACACCACTGTTAGGTCTGAGTATGTATTATCCACCCATGTGCCACTTGGCTGAAGTGTAATGTGTTGCCAGCATGTGTTAGTGAGTGGACAGTACGTGTGTGATGTGTGCAGTACAGATTAGCAAGTGTACATCTATGAACATGGTGGGTGCGCACTGTCTGGATGTACGTGCATAGAGGACACATGGGACGTGTGTCATACCCTGTCGTACACATTGTTAACATCTCATAGCATCTTTCAATGGCCAGTATGCATTCTACTACAGTTACGTACTAACATGGGTAGACGTGTGCATGACATGGGTTGACACTATGCTGTGGGTGATACCGTTAATATCTGTCAATGATTTGCAGTCTGGTAGTATACACAACCTCAACAGCATGACTTTAAGCAATCATTGGATGATGTCCTGACAAATGGCACACAGTAGTAGGGAACCCAGTATCAATTGGATCCTTCCGGTGCTACACTATAACACTAACCAGTGGTAATGACCGCCACCCATTACTGTGACCACACCTGTTTGTCACATAGCCCCCTTAGGTACATGCAGACACACTAGGGATGTGTCCATCCAAATCTGGAAATGCATGGATTGGCCTACAATGCATTCCTTGGATGGGACGCATATCCTACACAAGGGTATCATACAGACAGATACCTGTTGTCTGATACATGCTGTATAGCAGTAAACCGACTATGGCATAGTCATCCTCATGTACTATACATACTATCCCGTCAGTACCACACAGGTGGTAGCCCTCAACATGTATGTTGGGTACTATTGTGTACATACAGACCCATGTTATGTCATGTGTCCCTTGGTATCCACATATCCATAGGTATTGTGGAGTCCCAAGGTGTATCACATAAGACATTAGAGGCCTGAATGCATATCCACAAGGCAGTCGTACACCTATAAAGATTGTCCATTCTTGGCAGACTTTGTTGTGTATGACCATGTCTGACATATACCCCAGGCATATACCCTCACTCACACTACTCTTAAGTAACTGTCATGGGTGTGTGTGCCACAGAACACAACAGTGGACGGCCCTGTCACATACATACATATGTGACCTAGGATCTGAGAAGCAGCAGCACAACCTGTCAATGGAAACAAATGTATTCATGTAGTATGCAGGCTTCACACCTATGTACTGATTGAAGGGACATGTACACATATATATTTCCCACGCAGATACCTGATGTATGCAATGCACTTACTGTTGTAATCATACTATGTCATACCATAGTAAAAGTAAAACCCACACCGCATTGACACACACACAGTCAGCATTTGCAGGATTCAAACCCCTACCTAACTATGTTATGATACTAGAGAGAGACGCATTAAAATGGCACACTATTTGCTTTACTGGTTGGTTTCCCTTCTCCGGCTGTATGTGTAGAATGGTGACATCATCAGTCTTTCCAAAGAGGAATGTACCTCTTTTAGTGAGTTTTCCCAGTCTCCAAAAAGGGGACACCTCTCACTGGAAACTGCACACATACACTCACTGTTTTCAGGATTCCAACCCCTACCTAACTATGTTATGATGCTAGAGAGAGACGCATTAACACGGTGCGCTATTTGCTTTACTGACTGGTTTCCCTTCTCTGGCTGTATTTGTAGAATGGTGACATCATCAGTGTTTCCAAAGAGGAATGTACCTCTTTTAGTGAGTTTTCCCAGTCTCCAAAAAGGGGACATCCCTCAAAGGAAATTGCACACATACACACACACACACACACTCACTCACACTCACTGTTTGCAGGATTCAAACCCCTACCTAACTATGTTATGATACTAGAGAGAAATGCATTAAAATGGCATGCTATTTGCTTTACTGGTTGGTTTCGCTTCTCTGGCTGTATGTGTAGAATGGTGACATCATCAGTCTTTCCAAAGAGGAATGTACCTCTTTTAGTGAGTTTTCCCAGTCTCCAAAAAGGGGACACCTCTCACTGGAAACTGCACACATACACACACACACTCACTGTTTGCAGGATTCCAACCCCTACCTAACTATGTTATGATACTAGAGAGAGACGCATTAACATGGCGCACTATTTGCTTTACTGACTGGTTTTCCTTCTCCGGCTGTATTTGTAGAATGGTGACATCATCAGTCTTTCCAAAGAGGAATGTACCTCTTTTAGTGAGTTTTCCCACTCTCCAAAAAGGGGACATCCCTCAAAGGAAACTGCACACATACACCCCCCCCACACACACACTCACTCACTGTTTGCAGGATTCAAACCCCTACCTAACTATGTTATGATACTAGAGAAAGACGCATTAACACGGCACGCTATTTGCTTTACTGGCTGGTTTCCCTTCTCCGGCTGTGTTTATAGGATGGTGACATCATCAGACTGGACATGGTGATGTCTGTACACTTTGTTTTATGCCATTCCAGGAATGGTCCATGTGGGTCAGCAAGTGTCAACAGCTTGAACAAGACCTCAGAATCCTTACCTTTTGTGATCTATCTGTGGACACACTGACATTCCATCATATGTCAACACATATTTATGCACAGCTTGTTGGTTTTGTGGATACTACATGTGTCTGGGATGTTGATAAAGGGCTATTCAAAGTCTATGTGACACATGTGTAGATGTGTTCATTGATGTATGTCCTGGGTGGCTGCCTTGCAAACAGTCTAGCATGTTTGGGAACCATGATCTGCACATGAACATACCACGGTTGGTAGGGTTGTGTGTATGTCAGCTTCCAATAGCTCTGTTTATGACTGCAACCATGATGGACTCCATGACCTTGCAGATCAGACTTCATAGGCTTACTGGACTTGACTTCCCATGGTGTGTTGTGCACCAACACTTGTGGGGAGTGCCATATGTAGCTGTGACACATTCAATGGTTCCACATCCTGTGTAGGGGGTGAGGCTCATCTGACTGTTCAGGTGCATGATCTGTTTGTTCTGTAGTTTGTGCATGACACATATTGGGAATCAATGCATTCCACTTGCTGCCATGCTTTTGGCTGTGGGGGTAGCTGCTTATCCATTCTACATGTGATATCTCCTGGTATGATGATGATGTGGACTATTGTCAGTGGGAGATAGGTATGTACATATGGGCCTGTCTGTCATGATGTCGGCATTGTCACTCAGGTACAGTTGGCCCTGACTCAGGACATATATGGGTGTACATTTCTATTTATGACATAGCTGAAGGAGGTGTCATGATTCAGTCTGGACTCCTTCTCAGCTACTCTTTACAAAACACCAACAAACATGAGCACTAATCCCTGTTATACTCTTTTACAGGCTTAACACCCTACTGATCCTTTGCGATCAGGCTACAGAGTATGTCATGATAATATCCTGGCATGTCCAGGGGTCGGTTTCGTGTGTACTCTTCAGTCCAGCTGATGGATATTGTGATATTGACACAATGCCACATCTGCCTCATGTACACAGACAACCCTCTCCTCCTCCTGACAAACTCAGATATATGTGTGAGATGCACCTATATAGACATACAGGGTGCTGAACTCTCTCGACCCATGACTGGAACAATCTATCAGGTGGTGAAGGTAACCACACACACCACATATCAGTCTCACATATCTTCTAGCAACAGCACTCAAACCACATTATCACACATAGACATACTCGGATGCTGTAAATGTACTCTACCTAAGCAGCAGAGACCTCCAAAGCAGACACACACACACACACCTGCTACCCCACTACAATACCCACATATCACATAGTTCACAATGTCAGTGTGCCATACAGTCACTGCCCTTCGGGCTAAACAACACACCTAATACACTTGTAAAAGGCGACACTTATTGTCAGACACACTGACGTACCACTCACCAGCCCTAACAAGGGAATAGTCACTTTGGGCTGTCTGTTGGGTGCCAGGATCTGCCGCATAACACAGGCAGTCAGGTCACTCCAAAGCAAGTACAGGACTGGCACCATCATTGTCCATGCTGGTGTGTATAACCTCAGACGTTACTCCCTGGACCACATGACATGATACATGGAGGAACACTCTGATCATGTAGCCCAGGCCAGTATGACCCTGACCTTGTCTAGCATCTTACACCCACCAATTATGATGTCACAGTATATGGACACACATATCACATTTAACAGTTGCCTAACAAATTTGTTTAATTCATAGGGGATACAGTGCCTGTCAGCCTATGGTGACATGCTCAACATGCCACGTAGCTTCACTATGGACAGCTTGCACCTGTCACCCTTGGACTTTGGAATGCTGGCTAAGGCTCTTGCTACCACCATAGTGCCTTTTTTAAGCAGGGCTCAGAAGACAAGCACACCTCCACAGACATTACAGGTTAAATGAAACTAACGGTAATGCAGCTCAACAACAGTTGTGTTAACCTCATATTGCGGCCAATCAGGACTCTCCTCAGTATGGAGGATAGCGATATCTGTGCACTGACAGATGCCTGGTTCAGGCTTGCTTATGCACACCAGTGCTACCAGGTTATGTTTCATACCATGCTGTCTGACAACAAGACTTGGAACAGACAACACAACTAGGGGGAGTATCCATATACATCACAGATACACACACCTCCATGTTAGTAGCACTGCACAAAGAATCACAGACCATACATATACAACTACCATTGTGCAATACTGCCTTTCAGTTTGTTGCCTGCTACAGAACACACTCCAAAACTCAGGAACCACACTCGGCTTTCGTGGGAACTATGGAGAATATGAAGGCCTCCACAAACACCATTATATTGTGTGTCTTCATATACACAAATATTGACTGGGGATACTACTCAAGCCCCGACACCCTCACCCAACAGTCGCTACAATTTGTAGACTCATATGCTATGGCACAACCAGTCAGCACAGCCACAAGGGGGAATACATATTGGACCTGATCATCACCGACATGGGGACTCTATGTTCCACACTAGCGAAATACCCCTCATTGGTAAGGTCAGAACATACATGTATCTCACTGGACATACATATACCCTCCACACACCCATCCTGGGTAATCTTGGTGAACTTCTCATGCATCAACATCTCACATCACCGAAGCAAGGTGGTATCCTTCAGAGACTCTGAGACAGTGGGACCTGTGTGGTAGACCCCAGCCATTAATAAGCTGTACAACGTCAGGAGGAAGCTACTACATGATAGAGCACAATCCCAGACTGGGAAGGCATCTGTGATCTGTACTAGCAGACAGCTACGATCACTCCTGAACTTTTCTAAGGGCTGCTTCTACCAGACAATTGCGACAGACACGTAGGACTATCACACGGCCTTCATCAGTTATGTCAGGAACCTGGGTGGACATTCACTGATATGCTGTGAGTTACTGCATACTGACTAAACCTACCCTGAACCCAATGGCATTGCCAACATCCTGGCAAACAGGTTCAGTGCAGATGTCTCCCACCCATCCCCCCTAAGGAGCAACTATCCATCCCAACAGAGTATAACCTCCCTGACATCACACAGTAACAGGTGAGTGCTGCCCTCCCCAAAGCGTACATCACAGTATCAATGTGACCAGATGGTGTCCCAGCCTGCATCTTACACAAGCATCATGTCAGACACAACCCTCACATTACATCACTGTTCAATATCGGAGTTTCCACAGGATATGTACCCAAGGAATGGCGTACAGCGACAGTGGTCCCACTCCACACAGTTGGTGCCACAGCGGACCACAGACAATATTGCCCTATAAGCCTAAGTAGCCTGTTCTGCAAAGCTATGAAGCGTATTGTCATGGGACTCATACACATAGACATCGGGAACCTACAGACACTGTGTCCTACACTTTTCAGCATTGTTGTGGGCAGATCTTGCCTCTTTAACCTGTTTGTATTCTTTAAATGGCTAACAGATCCATCGACATAGGGACGGCTGTCCACACAGCCTACCTGAACCCTGCAAAACCCTTCAACACAATAACCCACTGGGCCATTATGCATAGGCTTACCAGCGTTGATATGGACACATATCTCACATGATGGATTGATACCTGGATCAGGGATAGCACCCACATGGTCAGAATTGCAGGTGCCATGTCTGACTATACACTAATTACACGTGGCATCCCACATGGCTCGGTCCTGGGACCTCTCTTGTTCAGTATATATTTGTCTGATGTACAAGCTACCACAGGGGGAATATGGCTGAACATGTTTGCACTTGACTGCAAACTGGGTGCCATGATCAACTCTCCAGCTGCCACATGCATAGTCAAACAGGGTCTCACAGAGATGGATGACTGGTGCCTGAGTCATGGCCTACAGCTAAATGCCATTAGTTGCATAGTCATCCCCTTTGGGAATAACAACATGCCCACACATTACCACATAGGTAGTACTCCATTACATATGGTAGGAGTTGTTAGGGGTTTGGGGACATGACTTGTTCGTACTGTTGCCTTTGACATTCACGTTGCCAAAGTGGTTGGACACACCTTCTATGTGGGCCACCTTATCCCATATGGTTTCACATCTAGATCGAGTGAGGTCACTGTGCCCCTATACTCATCACATCCATGCTTGGTTACAATGCCACATTTGGGGTGTACCTTACCCAACACCTGCAGCAACTGTACTGGCCACGGAAGTTCCTCACCAAGCAGATCTAGGGACCCACACAGATGCCCTGCACAGTTCAGATGCAGTAACTCCAGCTCTACTCAGTCACTTACCACATACTCGGATATGATGTGTGCATGTTGTTTACAGATATACCCAATCCAGAATTACTGGACATGCTCCACCTCAGGATATCCAACTCCCTTGGAGCTACACACTCCAAGGACGTATACCTCAGCACAGATGTTAATAGGACATTGTGGAGGGATAGATTCTTATCCCAGAGGCTCCACTCACTCCAGAATGTAATCCCAGTTTCACATAGGCAGAGCCACCCACTGACCACCTACTGGAGACATCTTGATGACTGTATGGGTGATCGTATGTTTACTCCTGGGATATCTTCTGTGTCCCTGCTAGACAGGGGCACACTAGCCTAAATGTACATGGGCTATCTTGTGTGACCTACTATTCACACACACAGTGTAGTAATCTGACAGGGTTGCGAATGCCAAACACACTCTGGCTAGGCTTGTACATGCCCTAGGGCAGATAGCCTAGTATTGACCTCTGAACCTATGCTAATGTTCAAGATGCACAATGTTTATTGCTGATACTGTTTGCAGGTCTTTATCATCTTTGCTTTACCAGTTTCTATGAACAACTTCGGTATCTGCAGAACATGTTTGATTATGACAGGGTTCCACTATATTATATATGTGTCTGTTGTCATATGACTGTGTGGACAGGGCAGATTTCTGTATAGTGACAGGTTTCTGGGTTAACACATGCAACTGCCAGATATGCGTGGCCCACTGCTGTACTCAGATATGGCCTAAGTGTGTGAGCATGCCCAGTTCTGCCATTCTGTGTTTTGTTGCCTGACATGCGTCTCCTTTATTCAAGTGTGTGAGCATGCCCAGTGTGAGCTTTCAGTATGTTGCTATCTGAGGTCCACTACATTGGTTGATGTGTGCGAACATGACCGATATTAACAATTATACTGTGTGTGTTGGAAGTCAGGTTCTGTTCTCACTGCAGGACTCACCTTTGTGTCATAACTTGACAAGGATTATGCTGTGCCTGCAGGGTTTCCATGAAATACTTTGCATAGACTTATCAACATTCCTTCATACAGGCTGACCACTGCAATGCTGTCATGGTTTAGTGGTTCAGTACTTTGGCTATAGTGCACAGTATCCTGGGTTCGAGGCCCCGTCACTGCTTTATATTTTCATACTGAGCAGACCAGACTGCTTAAGGGCCCGTTAAGCAAATATAAGCATGTTGGCTTTTGTTCATTGTTTTGTGTGCATTTCTGATGGGTGTCATCAGACATGGCTCTAGTGCATAGCCAGCATCCCCCACTAGGTGACCAAGTGGGCCGTCCCCAATGGCAAATGTCTGGTACAGCTGCATCAGATGCCAGATATGGGAATCATGGTAGCTTCCAGGGCAGCCTGCACACACATTCAGTATTATGCCCTGGGCATCACACATGACCTTGCAGTTGATGGAGGGGAAGCCCTTGCGGTTGAAGTAGACCCTACCCCGCTCGCCGGCTGGTGCTTTGATGCATATGTGCGTGCAATCTATTGCACCCACTACCTCAGGGTATTCTGCTATTTGCTGGAAGAGACGCATATTGCTGGCCAATACCTCATGGGAATTGGGGAAATAAACATGATCACCGACATGTGCTGACATGGCATCCAGGAACTGTTGTAGTATCCTGGATGATGATGCCTGTGATATCCTCATCATATCACCAGTTGGTCTCTGGAAGGTACTTGTTGCTAATATTCTTAGGCCAACACATACCTTGGTTTCTACTGGGATGGGTTCCCCTCTGTTGGTTCTGTGTGTGAGGTGTGGCCTGCACAGCTCAACAATTTGCTGCAGGAGGTCTCTGTCCACTCTATAGCGCTCCACTATCTCCAGTTCATGTAGCCCCTGGTAGGTTACCCTGGACCTGTACACTCTTCTCTGTCTCCTCACTGTGGGTTGTCCAGCAGCATTTCCATTGTCACCACCCTCAGCATGTTGCATATGTCGCCTTATAACAGTAATGGCAGCCGCTAACATTTCTTTGTCTCAGTAAAGCTTTTTCAGTTTTCACTTCTATTAGCTTACTGCAGTGTCTGTTGTGAGAAACATACTGGACTGTTGTTTGCAGAGTTTTAAGTGCTAGGCTGGGCTGGGCTAGTGTACTGCCTGTGTAATTGCCTGATTCTGATTGTTTTCACCTGCTAGCTCTGCTAGTACTCCCTGGTAGCTTCCTACTATTTGTTGTGCTTCCTTTTTCCTTTCTGTTTCCTCGGGGGGCGCTGCGCACACAAGCGCAAACACGCGCACAGCAGCTAACACGTGCACACACATGCTTACACAGACTAAAACTTGCTTATTCAGGTTAACACGCGCGCATACAAGTGCAAACGCGCTTACAACTCTTTAAACAGCCTTATACATGCTTACTCCAGCTTAAACGCACGCACTCACTCTTACATGCGCGCACTCTGTCTTACTCGGGTTTACACGTGCGCACACGCGCACATACCCGTTCAGCAAGAAACTTTGGTGTTGTCCACAGCATACACCTTCCATTTCTTGGCTTTCTCTAGCCTACCTGTTGATACACCTCTTTCCATGATGTATAAATGACAGCTGACACATGCCACTCAGCTCTAATGAGCTTCACTTTTTTCATACTTACCCCCCTCGTGATGTCACCTATCTTCTACTCTGTTACTCCCCATATCCTACTCCTACACTCTACTGACTATGCTCATTTGCTATGTAAACTTGCAATTCACTATCCTAACACTCATTTACATAGGATTGCCTACTGATGCTTGGTTACATCTCTTAGACTGAGCTTCCCCCCTTAGCAACCTCTACTCGGTGGCCATGTTGTCTTCAGCCTGCCATTCCCTTGCATTGTATATTAACAATTTCAATAAAATCCACATTTGTGGGTTTTAATTTTTAGTATTCTGGGTTTTAGAGTGCAGCCCGTTTGCACGGCGCTGCGCTACGCTTAAACATCGGAAATCGGCGAAAAAAAATATTTTTATTTTCATATTGCATCAGGAAACATTTCCAATGGCCGTATATTTGGCCACTGGCATGCTTCCTGCACTGGATGCAACCTTTATTTGGAGCTGTCACGGCTCCGTTTTGCTATTTGCAGAATGGTACTCAATTGTCAACTGAGTACATTTCTGCAAATAACACTGCTCTTACTTGGACAGGTTCGGGTTTCCTGAATTGCAAATCTACCTCATTTGCATGCCTTTCGCCTGCAATTGAGGTAATTTGCATATCCCAGCCCTGTCCCTGTAAGAGCCATTTTAGGAGCTCTCTTACACACCCCTACAGGCTGTTCCTGGATCGCTCGTCGGACATGATGGCTGCATGGAGTCTTACTCTAAGACTCCGTGCAAGCCTTCGTGAATCCGGCCCATTATCTGTACAGAGATGAACTTCCATGTGTGCAGAAACAGCTGTTTAAACAGAAAGTTATTATTTCTAGTTAAATAAGAATCAATACTTTCAAAAATAAATGAATTACATTTAAGCATAATTAATAGTGAAGAAAGGCAGGTGATATTTTATATTAGCTTAACAGTGTGAAACAAATACAGCAGTGAAACATCTGTACAACATATCATAATCAGACTGCTAGAGAAGTGATTTCATGTTCTGCACGAAATCCCCAATGAAATAAAATAGGAGATGGTCTGTTTCACTACAAAAAGAATAATTTTTGCTGAGTGTCTACTATTTCAAATAGAGATGCCTTTAAAAGAATTTTTCCAAACATGGCTTGCTAGAAGGTATTATTTCTGATAATGATCCTTAAATTTCCCAGTAAAAGTTTTAGAAATTTTCTAGACAGATAAGAATTTTATTGTGTTGCTTCAAGCCCATGCTGTCCTCAAAGTATCAGGTAAGTGCAGAGAACAGTGCAAACAATGAAGAATTTAATCAAGTGACATGGCAGTTCATGAGTGTAGGTTACTTGTCCGTTTTGGGGTACAAAACTTAATCACATTAGAGGAAAAACATATCACAGTATCAGATATTAAAGGGAAAAAAGAATGAATTGGAATTTGTTGATTACTTTTTATTTGTGTATTAAGGGGAAACAAATTCTAAGATGCCCTAAGTGCTGACTTGCTTTAAGAGAAGTAGTCAGAAAAATGATACAGATTCCAATGAGCGTGCAGAGTTTGGTTGGTGTGGAAAGGAGTTAAAGTCAAGCTATAGCAATTTCAGAAGCAGCTGGAAATATATTATCTTATGTGAAGTGTTTAAGTGATCATGAGATCATTGTTGGTAATTTTACCAACTTAAATATCAACCTCTACATCACTTGATGATTGCAAATTATCTGTTAGATTGAACACACAGAATGTGAGTCACTGGAAACTTCTCTTCTAGTAAACTAGTCACCTAGTCCACTAATCTGATGAGATGGCATAAGCTGAATGTTTGGCACTGAGCAAGTTTATGGATAACAGTAAACAGGACACCATAACTGGTTCCTCCACAGCATCATGTTGTCCAAGAGTGGATGACTATAGTCGGCAGCTGGAACTCTGATCATAACCTTAAACTTAATGCACAAATATTAGGGTGATATTCATAGTCCCAAGGTTTGCATGCTCATAGCAGTTATCTGCAATATACACCACTACACTTATATGCAAGTACACTGAGCTCAGGTTATTTGCATTGACTATGGCAATGTGAAAGCTTCTGCAATGAAATGCCTACTTTTGTGAAAAGCTTAAAGTTAGTGAAGTTATGCTTTAAAGTCTGAGGTAAGTATTTCATTGAAATTAAAGGCTTGTATGATTTTGGAATTATTCAGATATTATGGATAAAGGCAGATGTGTGCATGCACGTTAGAAGTATTCAGAAGTAGATAAGGCAAGCAGCAATATTTGCAGCTATTTATATTAATGTTTTAAAAAATATAAATGGCTTTTTACATATTTTTTAGAGAGGTGTCCATATGTAGACACTCTGTCTCACTGAAAGATTAGGAAGGAGAAGTGATATTTTTGTCAAGTTAAGTTTACCAACTGCATTGCAAAAATTATATGCATATATTTGTGCGTCTGTAAATATATATATATATATATATATATATATATATATATATATATATATATATATATATATCATCAGCCCCCTTTTCCCATTTTCTACATGGGGTCGGAGAATCATTTTAACGGTCACCATCTCTCTCAATTCAATGCCAGACTCCTGCTTTCATACTCATGCCTGACTGTCACAGATCTTCTTTCACACAATCTATCCTGCTCTTTGCTGGACATACTTGTTTCCTCTTACCTTCTTCCTGTCTTTCCCAAATCTTCTTCACCAGATTGTCTTCTGCTTTTCTGCACATGTGCCCAAACCACCATAATCTGTTTTCTTTGATCTTTTCTGCAATTGGAGCTACTTTAGCTTCTGCTCTTATGTCTTCATTTCTTTATCTGTCCCACAGAGTACATCCTACCACCCTTCTCAGGCATTTAATTTCCATTACCTCTAGCAGCATCTTCATCTGCTCTGCTTTTACTGCCCAAGTTTCTGTACCATACTGGTTGCATCACTGTCTTGTACACCTTACTTTTCAGCTTTTTGGCATTTTTCTGTCATAGACTACACTTGACAGCCTATGCTAATTCACTGCACCCCCTCTGATTCTAGCTTTGACCACTTCATTCAGACTTCCCTTCTCTTCAACCACCCCTCCCAGATACTCAAAGCTATTTGCCTGTTTCACTATCTTCCCCTCTACCTCACTTCTCAGCTTCTTCTGATTTCCCCAATTTGCTGCCATTACCACTGTCTTATTTGAGCTTAGTTTCATCCCATGTGCCTTAAGTTTTGCATTCTATTGCTTTATACTTTGCTGGAGTTCTTGCTTAGTTTGCCTGTAATGCAACATCATCTGCATACTGCAAGTTTGTTGATCTGTCCCATCCAACCTGTTTGCTAATGTAGTCCATCACCAGTATGAACAGCAGTGGGATCAGAGCTGAATCCTGGTGCACACCCACTCCCAATGAGAACCCCTCTATGAGGACGAACATTATTCACACTTGAGTCATTGGGTCCTTGTACATAGCCTGCACTAATTCTACTAATATTTCTGAGACTTCAAACTACTACAGTGCTGCCCAGATCAGCTTTTTTGGGACCTTGTCATATGCTTTCTCCAAGTGTAGGAATGCCCAGTTAGACTCTTTCCTCATCTCTAGCTTCTTTTCCACTGTCACTGCAAACATTGGGTCAGTTGTGCTGCATCCTGATCTGAATCTGAACTGCTCATCTCCCATCTTACATGCTACTACTCTGAGCATCTGTTTATCAATCACCCTTCCTAGAACTTTCATGCAATGTGATATGAGTTTGATTCCTCTGTACTGCCCACAGTTGTGGATGTCCCCTTTGTTCTTGTACACTGGCACTAGTATGCTTATTCTCCAGTCATCTGGAATGCGCCTTTCTCTCCAAACTGCTATGAGTACCCTCAGGAGCCATTTCTCCCCTATCTCACCCAGCATCTGTATCATATCTGATGTGACCTCATTTGATCCTGGTGCTTTCCCAAATTTCATTTTCCTTAGTGCTGCTCTTACTTCTTCTAGGATAGGCTCCTCTTCTTCTTCTCTCATCTTAGGCTGTTTTGGGGGCAGTACAGCTTCTGTTGGGTTTTCTTCATTCAGAAACTGCTGGAAATACTCCTTCTATCTGCCTTTGATGTCCTGTGGACTGTTGAGCAGGTTGTTGCTGGCATCCCTTATGAAGATATGAAAAGTATCTGACTATCTTCTTTATCTTTCTGTCTTTGCCTTGCAACCTGATATAGTTTCTTTGTGCCACCTAATGAGTCACTTTCCAGAAGTTGGTAGAGTGCCTCTGATGCACTATTCTTTGCTATTGCAATGGATTCCTATTAGAAAACCGAACGCTTGAAATGTCGAATGTCATATGGTCGACACCATATGATCGACATTTCAAGAGTTCGAAGGTTGAACGTAACAACACCGTACAGTGCAGAATGGGAGAATTTCCCTTTTCTGCACTAAAGTGCGATCTTGGAGTTGGTATATTTAAGTAGAGGGGGTGTGGGGAGTACAGGGGGGCTTGCCCCCTTGCTTGGAACATTAAGGGAAGTTTTTTTTGATGTTTTATTATATATTTGAAGTTTCAAACTTCGACCATATGTTGTTGAACATATGGGACTCGACGTTTTGAAACTTCGAATATGTAATATAGACCCTATTGCAATTCATTTCTTAGCGTCTTTGTTAGCCAACCAATATTCCTTCCTAGCCTGGTCTGTCTTTTCTATCTCCCAGTTTTTCCTGTACTCCTTCTTTCTTTTGATGACTTCTTGGATTTTTGCATTCCACCACCAGCTTTTCTTATGTACCTTATTTCCATACCTGACCTGGCCACATATCTGTTCTGTAGTCCTCACATATGCTGTTTCGAAGAGCTGCAATTCTTCTTCAACTTCACCTATTTCCTCCTCTTCTTGGAGTTCTAGAGCCCTGAGTAATTCATTAAGCTGCTGTATTTTCTGTCCAGTCAACTTCCAGGTCTTCATCTTGGTCTCTGTTGACCTTAGAGCATTCTCTGATAACTACTTGCAGCTGATTGTGGCAACCAATGGTTTATGCTGTGGGCTGACTCTTTCACTGGGAATGATTTTGCAGTCATTGATTTTTCCCCAGTGCCTTTTCCTTTCTAGGAGGAAGTCTACCTGAGTTGCATGTTGGTCACTCTTGTATGTGATCCTGTGATGGTCTCTCTTTCTGAACCTTGTGTTGGCTACTATCAAGCCATTTACTATACAGAAGTCTAGAATGGCCTCTTCTTCTTTATTCCTGTTGCTCCACCCATGTGGACCCAGGCAGTCCTCATATCCTGTTCTGTCTGTCCCAATATGTGCATTCAAGTCACCCATTCTTAACACAACACCAATTCATGTTGTCCTGTTTTATCTAGTATGTCCTGTAACTGCTGTCTGAATGCTCTCTTTTTCTCATTATCACAACCTTGCTGTGAGGCAGAGGCTGAGATTATGAATACTGCCCTGTCATAGGCTGAGATTATGAATACTGCCCTGTCATTGCACTGGAGTCTGATTGCCATGAGTCTGTCACTAATTCTGATGATATCCATCACTACCTCCTGAAGCCTCTCTCTCACCACAATTCCCACACCATTTCTAGCCTGTCCCCTTCCTGAGTAGTAGACTCTGGATCCCAAGCCAAGTGGCTTTGCTACACTGCCCTTCCGTCTTGTCTCTTGGATACATAGGATGTCCTATACACACACACACACACACACACACACACACATATATATATATATATATATATATATATACATACATACATATATATATATATATATATATATATATATATATGGTTCTACCTGACATAGTCGAAACCACACAACACCGACAACCACATCACCGACACCACATATTCGACAGTCCATAAACACGAAACCACACATAACCGACAACGAAATAACCGACGGTACACAAACACGAAACCCCATACACTGCACACACCACAATAACAATTAAAAACAAAACACATCCCCATTCCACAAACCACACACACAACACAAGCACACCAAAATCCTTACAAGCCCACACTAAACCTTACCTAACCCTAAGGTCCGTCACTATCGCACTTACCTACCCGCTCCCTAACCCTAACTCACTTAACCCGCCCTATCGCCTCCCTAACCCTAACTCACTTAAGCCCCCCCTATCGCTGCCTAACGCTAACTCACTTAACCACCCTATCGCTCCTAACCCTAACTCACTTAACCCACCCCTATCGCTCCTAACCCTAACTCACTTAACCCACCCCTATCCCCACAGACCGTCAATCTCCACACTTACCTGCCTCGCACCCTAACGTCCGTCACTACCGCATACTCACACAGCCTTTCCCCATGTCGGCATCCTCGGCGTTGGTGTTGTCATCCGTCGTGTCGGTCTTCTGCATTGTCGATGTTCTGCCACTCGCGATTCGCGTCGGTCTTCTTCACTTTCGATCTTCTGGAGCTCCGGATTCCGATGTCGGTCTTCTGCGCTGTCGACGAAGTCAGGTAGAACCATATATATATATATATACACATATATAGATATGGATCTAATTCACTTACCTGAACAGCCACATCACTGACTTTCACTATGCTGAAATGAATGGACTGACAAACCAGAAGACCGACATTCAGAACACTGACTTTCAACTCGAGGTAAGTAACCGCTTGGCCATCCCAAAAAAATAATTAAATAAACAAAAGTACACCCACTCCCCCTAACTAAATATGCCAACCCTGAAATCGCACTACCCCAGGGGTAAGGGGCAAAGTTCAACAGGATAGCCAAGCGGTTACTTACCTCAAGTGGAATGTCAGTGTTCCAGATGTCGGTCTTCTGGTTAGTCGGCCCTTTCATCTCAGTGAAGTGAAAGTCAGTGATGTGGCATTTGGGTAAGTGAAGCAGATCCATGGATAAGTGAAGCAGATCTACATATATATATATATATATATATATATATATGTATATACATAAAAATAAACCAATAAACCAACACTGAAACTGAGGATAAAAACAAATGAAATAAAAACCCCAGTAAAATGGCTCAAGGTAAAATTAACTACCATAGAAACACCAGCTCACTAGAGACTTAAATTAGTGCTTTTGTCCCACTCTATTTAAACAAGGAACTTCATCAGAAAAAATATATGTGAATAATGAGTGCATGTTAGACATTCGAAGTATTAACACTTTGAATGCCTGTCACACTGCTAAAAGAGTATGAATCAGAAAAATTCAAATACACATAAAATCAAATCACACAGATTTGAAAAAAATCTATTTTTTGCAGGGGGGCAATGCTATAATAAAATAGCCAAATATGCAGTAAACTATAACAATGGAACACACCCTTGGCTAGCTCTCAGAGAGTTAAACTGCTCAGATCTACTACATCACCTAACTCTTTCTCATCTAACTACAATAAACAGACATCTCAATAAGCCAGGAAAATACCCCAGCCCTCTTTCCCTTAAGAGCTTAATGCAAAAGTACACCCGAAAAGAAACATATACTTTAGAGGAAAAATCACTAATGGCTATAACCAAAGCATTTAATGCTGCAGGTGACTCTCTATATTGTAATAGTATAGTGATGTTATGGGACAACATCCCATTTGTTTGTGTCTTTCGGCTTTTCCCGGTTAGGGGTCACCACAGCGGAACTCCGGTCCGCTAATGTTTGGTAGTGGAGTTTTACGTACCAGGTTACCAGCCCTGATGCACAACCTTCAACGAAGGCACACCCAATTCACGTATGCCTCCACACAGAAGACGCTCTAGCTGAGAATCGAACGGACAATGTCTTGCTATGAGGTGACAACGCTACCGCAGCACCACCACCGCAGTTATGGAACCAAGTCCCATTACCAAAAAATCCATTTAGAATGCAAACTCATTTAAAACAGAACTAAAACTTCACCTATGAAATAAATGGATCTGCTCCTGTATATCTCAAGTATAAATGTCATATTTTTCTTCAGCCTATCATATCATCAAACAGTTTCTCTTCATTTAAAATTCTATACTGCACAACTTGTATTGGCTAATACCTGAATAGTTTTATTAGCATCTCATAGATATATACATAGTTCTGTGTCTCTGTTTGCCCCACCTCTATACCACTAATATAACCTTTATGATAGCCATATATATATATATATATATATATATATATATATATATATATATGTGTATATATATATATATATATATATATATATATAATATATATATATATATATATATATATATATATATATATATATATATATATATGACCCTGATGTATACACCATCTCGTAACTACAATATTAATATTTTCTTCACTACCATCTTCCATTCCTCACCTCCATTTTTTTTAATTCCTAAGCACTAATCACATGAGCTATTATCTATTTGACAAGCCTACAAATACACCTCTTCAAATGCTAAGTGTTCAATGTGCACTAATGATTAAATATCTTTGATATTGTAATAGTTTGCTTTTATTTTATAAGAATGTAACCTCTTTGGTAAATGAATATGTAACTGTTAATGTATATTAGAGAATGTGTGACCTATACATCACTGCCCTGACTGGAGAATGACCAGCAAGGTGTTAATGTACAGTTAAAGTCCACTGAAAAATTAGCCTAATGCTTCACAGAAACATATTAAGATGCAGGGAAGCTCAAACAGTAAGGGAGGTCATTGTTTTCATTGTTTTAGATTCACTAAGCAGATGTTTTGCTTTTTAGTGAGCGTAAAATTAAAATAAATACAGAAAGTTAAAAAAAATGAACCCCAGGATTTAATAAAATCTGTGTAGGTGCAGTGTAGAGCCTACACAGAATGTTACCATGTCTGTGTGCATCGTTCCCCCTCTGTAGTGCGCCATGTTTATAAATGATGGTACATTGTCGAGAGAGCCAAGGAACACGGTTATTGAATCAGTGTAGGGAGAGGTGTAGTCATAACCATGTCGACAGATGAGTAAGAGACTCCCCGGACTGTCCTTTTGTTTTATGTTAATTTTTTTTTCAATAAAAAAGCATGTTTGCACAGTGCCGTGTGGAGTGCAGCAATGCTAAGTGACGCCCACAGATAAGATAGCAGACAACTACCAGACGTCTAAAAATAGAAACTGGATGTATTTAATTATTCATTTAAATGTATGTTTAAGCATATCTGAGCATGTCTGCATGGTGCAGTGCTCAGCACTGTTTATAGGTAACTCAGTGTTATATGTAAAGGTATACCTGATGTCTGACTATTCAAGTATCTTAATGGGTAGAGTCACACCTCTATGTGTAGTAGGTCCAGGGTTTGAATACGTGAAAGAGAGGTAAGTATTTAATTTTAATATACATAGTTTGCAGACAAATTTAAAATATGACTCTGCTGCACTCTGCTGTGACCTGCTAAGACCTGCTAAGCCCTGCATAAATGTGCTAATGGCTGCCAATGTTTATACACTGTTTGGCTCTGCTCAGCTGGTTTGCACACTGTTAAGCTCTGCTAAGACTCTGGTTCTGTGAGTTTTCTCACTACTTAGCTGAGTTGCACTGGCTTGCTCTGTGTAAAGCAATGCAGCACTTTTTTGAATGTTGCACAATGATGTGTAAAGGCAGAAAAACAGCCTATATTAATCTCAAAAGGCGGGAATACAGCAACATTCATTGTTCTTCCGGTGACAGGTGCTATGGCTGGTGTTGGTGAAGGCATCCACTTTCAGGCACAGCATTGGGGCATTCTGGAGTCCAGGGTCATGCTTGGACTCCTAGTTAAAAACCATGATGACTGGTTGTTGCATGGAGGTTTCCAGGGCTCAGAGTGTTAGGCGGAGGCCTGGAACCGACTGGCCAGAGAACTCACCAGTGTTACTGGTATCCACCGCACAGGTGAGCAGTGTTGTCACCACCATGACAACCTGAAATGATTAAGGGGGAGAACTCTTGAACACTTGGGTCCAAGAAGCTTGGGCAGGGAATGCCCACCAAGTATATAAGTAATTTTACCTCTGTTTCACTAATATCTAATTTGAATGTCTGCAAAACTGGTATGCATAATTGTGTGCTTCTCTCCCAACAGCTGCAGAAGAGAGGGCTCGCAATGTTGAGTCACAAGCCAGGCAACTGTCCAGGTTGCGCAGTGACTGTAGTGAGTACAGATGTATTAAGCTAACTGTTGTGAAATAAGCAACAGTTAGTGTATTGAGTACAGATGTATTATGCTAACTGTTGTGAAACAAGCAAGAAAGGGCAAAGCATTAACTCATGAAAGTATATACAATAAAGTCTGTAGTGCAATAAATGTGGAATTCCAGCTGTTTTGTTAGTGCAGATTTAAAATTCCTTCTTGGAAAACAGCCTTCCTTTTAGCAATCACGTCAGCGAGAAGAGTATCTGAATTACATCTTTCATGCGGACAGGGTGTCCCTCAGAACCAATCCCTCCTTCATGCCCAAGGTGGTATCCAGTGTGGCTCTTATTCAGTCTGTTCATTTGCCAACCTTCTTTCCTAATCCACAGAACAAAGGGGAACGGATACTGCATTCCTTAGATGTGCACAGACAACTTAGGTTTTACTTGGACAGGACTAAACCTCAAAGGAAATCTGAACAACTGCTGGTGGCATTTGCTGCAGGGGCAGAGGGGAAAGCTACTTCAAAGCAAACCATTTCTAAATGGATAGGCCATTGCATTCATTTCTACTATAAGCACCATGGAAAACTTATCCCACAGGGGATCAGACCCCATTTAACCAGAGCTGCATCTACCTCTACAGCCTTTCTCAGAGGTGTCCTTACCAGGGACATCCTAGAAGCTGCTACCTGGAGTTCTGTACATACTTTCACCAAGCATTACCATTTGCCAATTTTTTCTAAATCCAGAGCTGGCTTTGCCACTGCAGTCTTGCAGGGCCTTAGCTGGTCCTAATGCTATCTAAATTCCTCCTCCCATCCTTAGCTTTGAGAATCTACCCAAATGTGATGACTGCAACAATGAAACACAAAGAACATAGTACAGCTGTGTACACTTACCATAAATGTAGATGTTTGAGTGTATTCACTGTTGCAGTCCTGGTTACTTTCCCAGTGTATTCACTGTTGCAGTCCTGGTTACTTTCCCTCCAGCCCCCTGACTTTTTCTGGCTATACCTCTACTCTCCCTTACTATGCTTAAAAGCTTTTTGGTGCATTTGCTTTTTTATTGGAGGTATATCCTTGTATGTTTGTATGTATATATATATATATATATATATATATATATATATATATACATATATATATATATCTTATTGCTTCCCATTAAAGAGGGCACCTGACATCTGGGGCAAGAAAAACTGAAATAATGGCGTCGGCTGCATGTTTCATACCGCTGACTACCTGATGTCATGGAATAAGAGACAGCAACCAACGCAGGACCCAAGACTTTGTTAATCAGGCTGACCGAGGGCTACTGCAAGCAGATAACCCAAATGTGATGACTGCAACAGTGAATACACTCAAACATCTACATTTATGGTAAGTGTACACAACCGTACTTTCCATTAACTGTTTTTGGGGCATGTGTTTTATTATTATGTATTATAATGGATGCAGATTAACATATCTTGTTGGCCTTATGCTGTAATTGTTACTGGCATGCTGTTATACTGACTGTTCTATTATTTATTGTTGTGTATCACATAACATGCATTGATATATAGTTGCATTATGAACTGCTACCAAGTTTTGCAAGTCAGAGGCCTGTAGGTAGGAACACACTGCACATATCCATGTAGCCTAACTATATGTTGCCTACTACTCTGTTATTGGCACCATTGCATAACAGACATACCTTAATCACATCCCTCGATTGGACTGTACAGGTTACCCTTACCCTGGCTCAGCTGTCACAACAGGTCTGATACAGTTGCCACAGTTACGTGTACAGCTTTCTGTCCTCAAATGTGTCCACACCCCCCCCATGTGCACTAGGCCTCTAGCATACACAGTTGTATGTAAAGGTAGCAGCTACAGACCTACCATACCTCCCATCCCCCTAGAGCAAGGGATCCAGACACAGCCATATGAAATGGGGGGTTAAGGCCTACAGATAGGGCATGTGTAATGGTTTGCCCCTACAAAAATAGTAGGTTGATAGACTACAAGCTATTGCATTAGCATGCATATTCCGATGGGTATGAAGTCTGACACTCAAGTGTGTCTCCTTCCATACTGACCTCAACCTACAGTGTTTGCCAGTTAACTGCCAGACAACCATAATATCATGGGACACTGACCACACATACGAGGCAAAACTGTTGACATACTCCATAAATCTCTACAGTTGACAGGTATGGTACCTACCTTCTGTGATGGTGTACTCTCCACACCTCAGTAATGTCCATCTTAACAACTAAGAAAGGGGCCCAGGTCTACATGAAGGCCTTATATATTCCGTTGTGATGGCATGTCATTGGCCAATGATAGTGCAATTCAGCTGTTTTGGCCACAATTAGCTATTCTAAACTACAGACTGGTGCAGAGACAATTACCTGCTAATGAGCAGTACCTTAAAAAGGCAAGCAGCTGCTTATGGGAAACAGGTCTGTATGAGATTTAACTCACATGCAGAGTGTATTTCTGAAAGATTACCAGAAGCAAAGTTCAAAACAGGAGTATTGTACTCCACCAGGCATGTAATAGATTTCTCCATAATAACAGGATGCAGATGGGAGGATGTAGGTATGGCGAACAGAGATTACAACATTAAGCCTCTCTTAGACTCATGGTAATGACGTCAGTGATACTCTGTTGTCCTACACCTACAGGCATGCCTCTCAACTGTCCCTGATTTTCAATCACATCTCAGCTCTGTCACTCTCAATCCCTCCAACAATGGTTGCCAGTTGTAGGAAAGCTAGTGGATTACACATAATACATAATGGCAATGAGTAATGGTGTGCACTCCTGTAACATCAAACGATGTACTGTAATTCACCCCCCTCATTCAGTCACTGTCTCACATACATAGTTCTAACATTTTAAAAGTGTCCCTGAATGTCCCTGATGTACTCTGGCTAAGTCCCTGTTTCCGTTGACATATGTCCCTGATTGGTTGACTAACATACCTGTCAACCTCTTACAGCATGAAAGCAGGACAAAGTCAGAATTTATGGGGGACCAAGGCCCAAACTCAGTGACAGTGTTTAAATATTTGTCAGAGATCCACAAGTTTGTGTGACAATGACCAAAACTATGAGGAAGACATCCTGACATTCTGCAAACATCTGTATAGTTCAGAGGTATGATGCCTACAGAAAACATATACTATAGTAGGTTTGAATTGTTTTCATTGTAGCACACTGGTGTTGCTAGATTTTCCCCATGTAGTTGTTGTAATAGCACACTGTTAATTGTGTGGCTGTGGCCATATGACATATCAGTGGGAGTATTCCCCTAGGGGACACACCACAGTAAACTGCAGTGCTGGGTGTTGACACATACAGCAGAATCTGTCATGGCACACAGGGACATACCCCAGTATTGCTACTATCTTGGTGGTACCCACATGTGTAGAGTGTTGCCAGACTGTGGGGTATGATGTGTGAGGGAGCAGTGGATAGTGTGGGCCATTATGGGTGTGCTGAATCTGTATATAGAGGACGTCCATTTATCTGGTCCTGTAATTTGTTCCCCTTCTTTTGTCTTTCAGGAACCATGGACCACAGAAGGCATGCCCCTTCTTGGATGTGGAGAATGACATTATAGTGGATGGACTGAGACTGCACCATCAGATCTTGTTGTCCCGGGGGAGGCATAATCAGGAGTGGTGGGCAGCATTGTGTGGGATGTCAATCAGATTGGCCAATAGGACAGGACCTATGATCAGGTCCGACAATGGGACACAGACATGCTGAATGCTGCATGACAAAGAGCAGCTGCTGTTGCCAGGGATCATGCCACCACTGGTGGTAGGCCTGTGACAGAACAACCACTCTCAGCCACAGAGGAATTCCTGGCAAGCCAGGGTGCACATCATACCTCTCAACCTCCTAGTGCAATAAATCTGGACAAAGCCTGACAAAATGGAGGGACAAGGGCCCAAAAATAGGAACAGATTTTAAGTATTGCTCTTATAAATTAAAAAGTTGCAAGAGTAAAAAGGTTTGTTTTAACATACATTTTCTGAAGGATTTGAAGTCTGAAACTCAAATTCATGTCATTATTTAGAAAAAAACAATGAAGTTAGTTCAGAAACACCAGCCAATTATGAGACACCACGAGTTGTTTTAGTGCTTTCATTCACATTTAATGTCCAGTGAACTTCTTCAGAAACAACTTCACCATCCATTCAACTGTTTAAATATCAAACCAATTGTATAAAATTTACATAATTAATTAATAAATCAATCAAATATTAAAGACATATACCATAGATAATAAAGAACATGAAAAAAAACTTATTAAATTATATACCAAATAAACATGAATATTAAAATATAACAATCAAATATGTGTAATGTAATGTATATATTTTGTAAATTCATGTATTCATCTCTAAAAAACATTTCATATTTATGGTTTCATTGAGACCATGTCATTATTTAGTGACTTCAGTCCTCAGATCATCCCAGTGATTTGTCAGAAAACCACAAATTTTATGAGGAATAGACCAACAACATAAGGCAAAAATCTGTACAATTGAGAGGTATGGTACACATGACAGCTCCCAGGCATCCATCACACCATACATCGTGGAGGTGGGTGCCACAGTGTCCACAGCAGAGGAGCGTCCAGGTAAGCATACTGTATTCACCAGTGTAATACTGTATCAGTCATTGTGGCAGGCTATACATAGCTGTACATGAGTGTTAGGTGTATCTGCATTGGGATGAGTTAAGGTGTACGCTTAGATATGTGCACACATACTCAGAATGTCAGCAATACAGCCAGTATCACAGTAGGTACTGTAAATGTGGATATATGCGCATATTACCTTGTAGTGCTGCAAACTTTGGTGATCAGACAATACCTCTCCCTCACCTTTTCATAGGTCTGTCAGATGTGGCCCAAGTCCATGGTTCTGTACCTGGTAAGTGTGATACTTTTTTTTACAGATCATATATACCCTATGAAAGTTAAAGACTGCCATGTTGTGTTTAGCCAGAGTAGAATATGTGTATATTCCATTCTGGAACAGTTAACTATGGTTCATAGACTGGTTTGTCACAGGTGTGTATTTGAACAGCCATCAATACGTCTGCACTTATAGTTATGAGCAGCTACACAGCCTGGTATACATGAGGCAATTTCTCCAAAATGCCTGTTCAAATACAAAAGGGAGATGTTACATACCTAAGGCAGTGACACTAGTACTGGCATATCATTCTCAAGATAGGTGTACTGGGTTTTATGGGTAGTTCTGTTATGTATAGTGTCATACTGCATAACTTACAGGCAGATTATACTGGCAACTTTACCTGGATGTGGCTGAAGTGCATGTTATAAAGGGCTTGTGCTGTCTGTGTATGTTGGTGTGAGGTTGTCTGTTGTGCATGGGAGTGGAGATGAAAAGATGTGGGACTGGAAATGCAGTTGTGGATCCTCATTTGTATGAGTCTGTATGGATTGCCATACATAAAAGTGCAGGTAGTAATGTACTGCTTTTGTCTTGGTTTTCACAGGTGACGGGGGGGGGGGGGTTGGAGTCTCTCCCCCTCACAACCTGATGTCAGTGTCTCGTTGGACTCTGATGATGATGGTGGCCATAGGGAGGCACAGTTGGGGATGTTGGGGGTTGAATCTATATCATAGGGTGACATCCCTCTTCTGCCCCCATTGTCACTGCACACAGTCAGTATGCCTACACATACCCAGTCCCCAGAAGCCACAGATATTGGACAGTCAGAGGGTGGTGAAATTGAACTGGACAGTGTGGCAATTATGATGTCACTGGCCATAGCCAGAGAACTGGTGAGTTCCCACACAGGCAGATTGACAGGGGTGCTCATGGAAAACCGTTGCAGGTGTCACATCACTGGTCACTTGGTGCAGGTTTTGGGCCATCATAGAGGCACATACATGTTGTGAATGCAACACCAGATGGATGCTTAGGGTTATTGGTGCAGCACTGCCTGACAACCAAGACTGCCTCCACCACACTGGGGACACCCTGTATCGGTTCACTGATGCAGTGGACAGATGGTGGGCTGTGACAGTGTCTGTCTCAGACCACACATTGTCTGTGTTGGAACATCTGGTTGCAGTTGGACATCAGACACATGAACGTAGGTCAGCAACACCGTCTTCTGAGAGTCCCAGTGGCAGTGCACAGTCATGATTCCATAGTGGCAGTACCTCCAGTGCTACAGAGGGAAGTCTGCTGTCTACAGCATAATGTGGCAGGCCATGGGCACATGGTCCTGGGTAGTCCCATAGGAGACACAGCCCCAGCATTTTGAAGTCACCATCAGGTACTAGCACCGCATCTGACCTTAGGCATGGTGGTGCCAGTCCTACTCTTGGAAGAGCTAGTTCCGTTGCTCATGGCCAGAGATGGTGAACTGTACACTCTGCTATGTACAGTCCACAGCTGTCCAACATACATGTGTAGGGCTAGCACTGAGTTTGACTGTGTCCACAGACACATTCAACACCACTGTCACATCCAGGCCACCTACAGACATATATGGCACCTCTCCATGGTCCATCTAATCCACACCCTTCATGACTTACACACATGCTGTCAACTGTTTGGCACAGGTTAGGCCTCTGGCACCCCCACACCACACCCTGTGCATATGATGATACCTGTGCCACATCCCTGCCATCTATGTCATTGATGCAGAGACATGCTACTATGTGTCTAATGCACAGGGTGTCTATATCACTTGACATGTACTTGTTTAGTAAAAAAATTTTTTTTCCAGTACCTCGGCTTATGCCTTCAAGGAATAAAATATTACATCAAGCAGCCTCATTTTATATGCATCATACTTCCATTAATCATTTAATTGTTTAAAATATCAATTAACTTATAAATTCAGTACTTTTTGCATGCTCCACTAGTTACATCTCTTATATATGTGAATGCAGGCACAGTACTTGTGGAGTATGCAAAGTAGCCTTGTGTTAGACAGCATGTGTGGCCTGCCGAGTGATATTGCTTGGTACTGTTATTGTATCTAGTGTCCTAGGAGTGGGATACCTGTCACTATTTTTGCTATGTGTGTACAGTTATCAGTATGGCCATTTGTGGCAATTAGATAGGCAAACATGTGGCCAGGGAGAATATGACCTGTCCAAAGCATGCATTGAACTATTGTACAGTACAAAACCTGCTCACCTCAGTCTGTCTACAAGGTGACATTCCACAGGCACAGGGATGTGTGGATGAGTGGATTATGTACTGTCATGGCCTTGGTTTGGTTCCTTTGGGCACTGTTTTGATGAGTGACTGCAGATATCCTCAGCATTCCATGGGTATGTGGGGAAATCCATACACCCCCCCCCCCACACACACACACACACATATATATATATATATATATATATATATATATATATATATGTGTGTATGGGTTCACTATATAATTTCGAAATACGGAAAGCCAGAGTTTCAGTATTTCAAAATTTGAAAACTGAATCCCTGAAATTCCGAAACACCAAAAGCGTGAAATTCAAAATACCGAAGTTCGGAGCTTCTGGTGTTGTGGTGTGTAAATGGATAGGTGTAAGTTCAGGTAAGTATGTATGAGTGTGTTGATAAGGGGCTTTAGTGTATGTTAGTGTGTGTTTTGGCTGTGATGTGTGTCTGCAAAGGGTCTGTGAAATGTGTGGGTGTGAGTTACCTTTGTGCGTGTGATTGTGCGAGCTTGGAGTTAGTATATATAAGTAGGGGGTGTGGGCGGTGCAGTCTCCCACATGGGGGGGTGCAGGGGGCTTGTCCCCCTGCTTGTCTGTAGTGTAGGATTGTATGTTTGTTTGTGAGGGAAGGTTTTGTGTATGTGTATGTGTGTGGTGTATTTGTAGTGTAGATTTGCAATTTAAAATTTCGCGGCTATGGGGTTTCGGGTTTTCAGGCTTTCAGCTATATAATTTTGAAATACTGAAATTCGGGATTTCAGTATTTCGAAATTATATAGTGAACCTATCTATATACGTGTATATATATATATATATATATATATATATATATATATATATATATATATATATATGAAACTGTGTATAACAGGGATGCCTCTATAAATGTTGTGTGTGCACGTTATGTACGTGAGTTATGAAGATATACGTGGAGAGTCAATGTATCATTGTAATATATATATATATATATATATATATATATATATATATAGATAGATAGATATAGGTGTTATATGTATATGTGGTACATACTGATAGATACAGTTGGAGGGGGATAGGATCAGACTGATATTGTATGTATAGGTAGCTGTCTGTATGTACAGACATATTTCTACATAGCAGGTCTGTGTAAGCAAGAGGCAACAGAATTGTGCTCAAGTTAGCTAAGTGTAGAAGCATGCCCAGTGGGACTGTCAGTACTTACAAGGTGACTCCAGGCCAGAGCTACCTGCACTCCAGGCCGAGATACTGTGTGATACAGACATTGGCAGCTGCACCTGTTTCCGCAGTGCAGCACTTCCCTGACATTGTCCAAGGCATTCCCCGGCTGTGTGCTGTAATTAATATGTGACTGGGCACATAATGTAACACCACATACAGGGTGACAGTCTGCATACCTCTCACTGTACATGTTTGTTCATAATGTCCAGCATTTCACCCAGTATGTCTGGCGTGTTCCTCATACATCTGTGGTGTTCCAGTAAAATGTAGTATAATGCAGTCAGTAAATAGTACTAAATACAGGCAAACATTTGAGTGGTGGACTTTTATCCTTCAGATATTCTGTATTGATGCAGCCTGATTTTATACTAGCCACTTTATAGGTTAATCAGAGCATCTGAATGTCTGTCTCTAGTTTTGGCCCTTTGACCCCCCCCATCATTCTCTCTGGTTGTATCCAGCTTTCATGCACTAACAGTTAGAGGGGTATGACAGTCTGTGGGAATACCACCCATGCAAAAGATGTGGATACTGCTAGATTCAAAACATCATCATCACCCGTGCTAATGTCTCTAACCTACTGGACACACAGCCTGCCAGACAGGAATGTGTCATTCATCACACAGTCAACAGCATATAGGCATGTATTGTTACCCCTGCATTATGTGAGACGTACAACGTGAGGCCAGGTTCTATATCACAGCCCTGGAATTGGCTGGTCTGCTGATATATCATTGCAGATTTACTGTTACGGTAGTTGTATGGGTACACTGATGTATTTGGGGTGGAGGACAACCAGCCCGTGCTCTACTGGCATAGACAGCTGTCTGACTGTGGTGTGACCCCCACTGTTTGCCATATAATAATGAGTGACTTTTTCCATAGAGAAGAAATGTGGGATTTCTGGATTAACCTATTTATAAGGATTGAAACAGGCTAGACAATGCTATCAGCTGATATTTTAAGGTACTCACCTGGAAGGCCATCAGTTGAAGTAGAGCGTGGGTTGAGTTTGTTTAAAAGTAGTTTTATATAGGATGTGGGCACAGGTTTGAAGGTGATACATGGCTGTTGGGATGACATGGTAGGGAATCCTTGATTAGAAACACTATATTATTTATGACATACAAGCTGAATGATGTAGTGGATTTTTGAGACGTGGCCTAGTGCACATTATGGAGCACATACTATTGGAGAAAGTATCTGTTGTCCCAAGTGGCTGTTATATCTCTCCAAGTAGGCCAGTAGCCCACTATATTCCCTTGCATACATGCAACAGGTCCATACATATGCTACCATATTCTAGTACCCTTTACAAGAGGTGTATAGGAGAGTGACTTACCTTGGGAATACAGTAGTTGACAGACCTGTGGTTTGGGGCTGACTCTGTCTGATGCACACAGTACACAGACAATGCATTCTTAGGTACAGGTTGTGTGTGCTGGCGGCATCATTTGTACTAATATGTATGCAGTTTGGAGTAAGGTGTCAGTCCCTAGGGCCCTAGGTTGTCAGTGCATGTGCTACGCATTGTCTCTTGGCCAAGGCCAAGGCATACTGCATACGCCTATGTCTGCCTACAGGGACAACCTCAGAGGTTTCCTCCTTGGAGTCCCCCTGTGGGTGTGACTGTGGTACCTAGGCACTGGTGCTGGGCTGTGTATCCCTTACCTTTGCTGATCCTGCTGCAGCTGTTTCTGCAGGATCATATTGTGTAGCATGACACTATACTGTGAACATCTGTGCACATGTGGCTGGAGAGGACTGCAGGGCTCTATCAGATATATTGAGGCAGTGAAACTGTGACTTCAGCAGCCCAAACATATGCTCTATGATGTTCCTAGTTTGTGCATATGCCTCATTATGGCATTCTTCCATGGGTGTGTGTGCATTTCTGATGGGTGTCATCGTCCACAGTTCCAGTGAGTAGCCGGCATCCCCAGTAAATGGCCATGTGGGATGTCCCCCCCCCCCTAGAAAACATCTGGTACAGCTGTGATGTGTGCCAGATATGGGAGTTGTAACTGCTAGTGTTGCCAGCACACACATTCATGATAATGCCCTGGGCATTGCATGCAACCTGCCAGTTGATAGAGTGATACCCCTTGCGGTTGACGTAGATTCTGCCCTCCTCATCTGGTGGTGCCTTGATGTGTACATGAGTGCAATCTATGGTGCCCAGTACCTCAGGGTAGTGTGCTACATGGCAGAAGTGTTGCACACTGCTGCCACTCGCCTCAGGGGTGAGGGCAAAATAAAACTATTCACTGGCATGTGGTAGCATGGCATCCAGGAACTGGTGGAGTACCATTGATGCTGATGCCTGTGAGACCCCCACCATGTTCCCATTTGGTCTTTGGAAAGTACCTGTAGCTAGTATCCCAAGAGCTACACATACCTTTGCTTCCACTGAGATGGGTTCCGCTCTGTTGACTCTGGGTCTGAGTTGAGGTCAGCAGAGCTCAGTGAGTTCTTGTAGTATGTCCCTGTCCAGCCTGTAGTGCTCTACAGTCTCCAGCTCATGTAGCTCCTGGAAGGTTACCTTGGGCCTGAACATTCTTCTCCTTCTCAGTCTAGGCCCATGGTCAATAGCAGCATCATTAACATCAGTGTCTAGCACATACATATGTAGCAGACCTGCAGTAGCCCTTAGCATTCCTTCAGTTAAAAGTACCAAATCTGTACTCCAGTGGTGGAGACTATGGGGGTGAAATCAGATTGTAGGGTGCATGCAACCTTTATAGTGCTCTGCTGTAGGTGCAGCCTGTGTGATTGGCTACCTATTATGCATTTTACATGCCACGTACATCATTAATGACTGTTAATGGCCCCAGTTAAGTGAAACAGGGGTTATCAGTACTTAATATATCATTGTCTTTCTCAGCGAGTTTTTTTTTAACAGCCTTCCTCGCTAAGCACTGCTGCATGCCACACAAACATGCACTGCGAAGGTGAACAGTGCTCAGTACTCAGTGTACACACCCCCCTGAAAGGTAACTCTCAACACGGTGGCACCATGCAAGCATACTCAAACATGATGAAACATGCACCCTGAAGGTAAACAAAGCTTAGCAGAAAGTGTACACATCTCTTTGCTGAGAACAGTGTCATGCCATGCAAACAGGTGCCACTGAGCTCCAGTGAGCTTACAAGTCCTCAGACACATCCGCTTTGATGTGAGCTACCTCTTCTGTGGACACCAACATGATTCTGTGCTTACATGGATGGGATCTGAGGACATGAACAGCTATTTGTGCTATTCAGTAACCCCATCGCTCTTGCACAGGAATCCGTGCACACAACCTGGAAACAACAAGGTTCCAGGTCCTGCTCCTTAGCAACAGAACCATTCCACCATTGTAGGTACTCCATACAGAGTCATATAATACATTACTGTCACATAGTAATAGCTTTGGTTTTTACACACTTTTTTTTTTTTCATAACAGCATGATTGCGCACTGAGGTGCGCCATGCAAACATAGCCCAATTATTAAAAGAAATATAATTATTTCAAATTATTTTCCGTACGATTTTGGACACATGGTGGATAGTTTTACACATGTCTACCTCAACTATGCTATTTCTGCCCATCTAACTGCACTTTATGGCCCCTGTTGCCTGTTTTACATCCTGTACATGGCATTTTTCCGTGTACATAGGACACCAACACGGGGTTCGCAGGACTGAAAATCTGCTTCCTGGATCACTGTACTTCCCTCATTTGTATGGAATTTATCTGCTTATCAGGTGATTTGTATGCCATGGATACTTCTGTGCAGGCACATGCATGCGTGCCGCCCAGCTCTGTTTACTGGATCTCACACCTGCTTACTTTCATGTAAGCAGTGTGCCAGTATGCCTGCATGAAAAAAAAGTCTGTGTAGGCTTTATTAAAATCCCCTCAAAGATTGTGTGCGTATGTTTATGTCTGTGTGCATGAGTGTATACATGTAGGAAAGTGACACTGAGATCGATTGAGACATTATTTTACACTCACTAAGCAGCATTTGTGCTGTTTAGCAAGTGTAAAATTAAAAGAAAAAAAAGTGTGTGTTTATGTTTAGGTTTATGTGTGTGTGTGTGAGTGTATGAGTGCTTGATTGTGTGGAAGTATGTGTGTGTGTGTGTCTGTGTGTGTGTGTGTGTGTGTGTGTGTGTGTGTGTGTGTGTGTGTGTGTGTGTGTGTGTGTGTGTGTGTGTGTGTGTGTGTGTGTGTGAGAGAGTGAGAGTAATTGACCGGTGGCAGCATCAGCAATTAAAAGCTATGTGTACCTCTCAACATCTTAGCTTAAGAAATCAGGATAAAGCCTGAAATAAAGGGGGGAACTATACTTCTCAACTTTCCAGATTTTAACAGAAGGTACAGATTTTGCAAACTATTTTTTGGATTGTTCCTCATAAAATGTGTGGTTTTCTGGCAAATCGTACAGGATTAAAGTCACTAAATGGTGACATACATTTTAGTTTTAGACTTCCTATCCTTTAAAAAATGCATGCCAATGCAAATCCTATTATTCTAGTAACTTTTTAAGTTTATAAGGGCAATGTTTAAAATCTGTCCCTAATTTTAGACTTGTCTAAAACTCAAATGTGCATCATTATTTATTGAATTCAGTGCCCAATGATTGCCAATAAACCACAAATCTGACAAGTAATGGACCAAAAAATGAGGTAAATATCTGGAAATATTTGAAAATCTTATATTATGGAATGAAAACACTTTTTCTGAGACCATTTAAATGCACTAGAAAAAGTTTGAAACACTGGGGGACTATTTTACATAAAAAATAAATAATAATAATAATAATAATACTATAGTAAGAAATAAATAAGTAAAACAAAAACATTTTACTGACAGCCTATTCTCTGAGCCCAATACTGCCCTCCAAGTGTGTGTGTTACTGTGCAAATAATGCCCTTCTAGGGGCAGGCATCGGACCTCAGAACAATGCCACTGGACAGGCATTATTTACAGAGTGATACACACCCTGTTAGGCATTAATACTTGCTTACTTAATGACTGTTCATGTTTATTATCACAGGATCATGGGATCATAAGAGGTTACTGGGCCCTGGGGCCCTTACAAGCCTAGCCAAGAGTCTGTCCCCAAAAGGAAACCTCAATCAGCCCCTGTTGCCTCTGCCAATGAGGGACACAGGTAGAACCCTGTGACAAATTTGTGGTTTCCCCTTCATCTCATCAAGGTTGCACTTGAAGAGGGTCAGCAAGGTATTCTGTTTGATGTGTATGGGAAGTCTGTTCCAGAGACAGGGCAGCTCTGAATGGCTGTATAACATTTCTGCAATATGTTACAGCTTTTATCTCCGGGCCTCCACTGAAACAGGTTTTTTGACTAAACCCTGTTGAAGAAACACTAATTAAGCTAAAAAAGCTAAGCGATTGGATGGTAAAGAGGAAATTCACCCCGGGGATCACCTCTGTGGCTCTGCTCAACAGTGGCACAGGAAAATAATTTTCTTGGGTGGCAAAAGCCAGGGTACCTTTTTGGCTGGGCTTGTATAGGCCCCAGGGCCAATAGCCTAGTACCTACCTATGAACCTAAAACATTTGTACACTTATAAAATATTAGCTAGCTATGGAAATTCAACTTAGATAAAAAACTTTCATGAAAATGTTTTTTTTTAATGAAAATAAAGACAGTGTTATATGCAACTGTTGTATGCTGTTGATAATGGCAGGATCTGAGAATTTCTAGTGTCATTTCTTAATGCTAAGCAGGCATTGCAGTGTTATTTATACACTGAATGTCTGGTGAGAGGTCACTTAATCGTTCACTGTGTGCAGATCTAATGGCATCACATACGATGAAAGTGGAAACGATACAAGCTTGTTATTTTTTATGTCATTTCTGGATCATGATGTACAGGTCAGCAGTACATGCACTGAAGGGGGCATCATATGCCTGATTTGTGCTTCACTGTATTACTTATGCTGACTTCATGGTACAAAAAGTGATGTAAACATAAAAAAGCAACCGATGTAAGAACACCACAAACTCTGTTAAGCACTTTTCATCCAGCACAGTGGCTGGACATCTTCAGATAAAAGAATCAACTTCATAGACACTCTTAAATGTTTCAACAATCCAGTTATGTGACCAATGTCTCAATTAAACCTCTTAACAATGTTCAATTAACACATCACTTGATAAAAGTTCTGCCATAGTTAAAAATACAGAGTTAAAAGCCCTGACTAAAGAATAATATAATACATTGTAATACATTCTCCCTCTAAATAAAAAACCTTCATCCTTCACTGCTCAATCAACAGTAAATTTATTTATATCTGGTGTATTAAAAATAAAAAAATATAAAGCATGTTAAAATAAAACCATAGTTAATATATAACCATTGTAAATAAATAAATGCTTTAGGTGTGGGACTAACCCTTAAACTCATCAATTGATTTAGGTAAATTATCTCCAAGTGATGTGTTAAATGAACATTGTTAAGAGGTTTAATTGAGACATTGGTCACATAACTGGATTGTTGAAACATTTAAGAGTGTCTATGAAGTTGATTCTTTTATCTGAAGATGTCCAGCCACTGTGCTAGATGAAAAGCGCTTAATAAATAGAGTTTGTGGTGTTCTTACATCGGTTGCTTTTTTATGTTTATTCAGTTTGTGAAGTATTTTTTCGTTTACAAAAAGTGATGTACATATAAGGAATTCAGGCATGCTTTCATGTACATTGCTGCAGGAGTGAGAAAATTGTTTGATTTTGTTAAATCTAGTTCCATAAGCAAATTTTTGTTCCAGGTTAAAGCATAATTTGATAACTTGTGCTGTGTTATTTTTTATTAATAATATCTGTCTAAAAGTGGCATGTAGAATATATATATAATTGAGAGTATCATTTTAGGTGGGTGTCTTTCTAATGCAACGTGTGCTGTGTGGTTACAGTCTCTCAGATCTTTTGGGTAAAGATGTTGATATAAATGTACTTCAAACCTCTATGTGTTCCTTATTACCGTCTCTGATTATACTTTGTAAGACGTATATATTATATTAACACCTCATCTCATATAGCTGTTACTTATTACCATCTCTGATTATACTTTATAAGATGTATATATTATATTAACACCTCATCTCATATAGCTGTTACTTATTACCATCTCTGATTATACTTTGTAAGACGTATATATTATATTAACACCTCATCTCATATAGCTGTTCCTTATTACCATCTCTGATTATACTTTATAAGATGCATATATTATATTAACACCTCATCTCATGTATCCTTCTGAGCATGCAGAGATAGAATAGAATATCCTATTCCAGTTACTGAATGCAGTTCTTCATAATGAATTAGGGTTTGGGTCATAAATAATGTCCTCTACATGCTGCCATCTGGATGCTGTTTTTCTTTCTAACCATAATGAAATGTCTAACTATCTATGTGAACAGTGTCCAAAGTATTCACTTCAATGGAAACTGGTCATTCAGTATGAGCACTTCATCCATCAGTGCCATCCATCCATCCACCCGTCCATCCATCCATCCATCCACCCATCCATCCATCCATCTATCCACCCACAAGTCATACTTTTATTTTCTGAATAAACCACTTTAAACTTTACAGGGTCATGAGACCTGAGCCTATCACAGCAGCCAGTGGATGCAGGGCTTTGAAGCTTATTCTTGAGAGAGTGCTGGTCTATGCCAGAATGCACATTCACTCACAGACTACATGCATGCCTATCGGTAATAAGGAAGATCACCAATCAGGCTACCGCATGTCTCTGGAAAGTGACAAGAGTTCCCATTACCCAGTAAAATACCACATGGACACAGTGAAGACTAAATACATAGATTTTCTTTCAAAAGCAGTTACATACATTCATGCTAACTTAAATGATGATTAGATAAAAATGCCTATGCATTTCTCTAAGTTTATGATTTTATTCTCATGCATAAAAGAAGACACAAGTTACACTTCACTATACTATTTAGCATGAAGGCTGACTCCATAGGCTGTTTAAATGACATATGATTAATCCTACATGTAACAGATGAGCGGGTCCAAATAGAGAGATAATAGAATCATCAAGTTAAGGGGAGTAGTATTGCTGGAACTGAATTTATCCTCAGGCCTTGGAGAGTACCTTTATGAGATGGACCCAGTTTTTACAAAACCTCACCAAGATGATGCTGATATATAGATGGCATTTTATATAGCATATATAATGGACAGAAGTAGGTTAAAAATAAAAAAGACAGTTGGGTGTACAGTTCCCAGGATAAAAACTGCCAAATCCTGCTAGGCACACTGGTGCTAAGAGTGGAAAAAATGACAATGTTAAAATCCTCAAGACAGTGAAACTAGCTGGTGCTAGGCCAGTCTCAGGAGAAGAATGTCCATCATGTTGTAGAAGGAAGTAGTAGTCCACAAAAATCACAAAAAAACCTCCAAAAACTGAGAGGCCAAAAAACTGCAATAAAGATGATAGAGTCGACTATTAAGGATAATAAAGAAATTATGTATTGTTACTATTATTCAAGAAAACAGAATTTCCAGACAGAAGATACACCAAAAGATTATGAGAGAAATTAGAGAAAAGAAAAATACTTGAACAAAACATAAAAAAGTCAAAAGCTTCAAATGCAACTTTGTATTCATTAATGAAATAGATTAATGAAAAACATCATATAGGCCAAGAAGCCTTGTGCTGTTTTGAAAAACAAGTGACTGAGGAAGTCCTAAAATAGAAAGAACAAAATCTAGAGATTTTTGAAAGGTATAAAAAAGAAATATGTATATATGAGGCAATAGTTATGCAAAGGAGAAAGTCAAATTAGTTAATACAAAAAAAATCAGCTCCAAAGATATTAGAAAAAAAAAATACAGGCAAAGGCACCTAGATATGGAAAATTTTATAATACAAAAAATAAAGTCTCAAAGGAGGAATGTAGAACAGAAGATTAGTAAAGTAGAAGTAAAAAAAATAAAAACTGAAATTCTGGAATTCCTTCAAAGTGAAGGATTTAGTGCAGAAAGTCTAACACAAATTATATTGCAGCATGATGGAACAATGAGTCTCTCAAATAAGGAGAAACAGGAGGAGCAGGAGACATCTAAAGAAGAAATATGGACATGGGAAAAGAGAGATGTAATATGGTCCAATATTAATGCAAAGAAGAAAACAAAATTAATCAATGCAAAAAGCAGCACCAAAGATATTTGAAGGGAGATATATGCAAAGGTATTCAAATATGGAACATTTTATAATACAAGGAATAAGAAAACAAAAAGGGGGGGAGTAGAAAAGAAGATTAGTAGTGGAAAAGTTGAAGAAACAGAAACTGAAGTTATGTATTGACAGCAAAGTGAAGGATTTAGTGTAAAACATCTGTGATAACATTATAGCATGATAGAATAACGAATCCCTAAATTAAGACGAGACCAGTGGAGCAGGAAGCCTCTGATCAGTTACCATATGAAGATACTTTGGAGTCTTCAGTAGAAAACCAGTACAAAGGTTCAGTCGGAGTTGCACAGCGAGGAAAGTAACAGAAAAATGTGGCAACTCTGACACGATCAATGTTGTGGAGTGTTTGGCCAGTGAGTTCCCATATGAAAGAGCAATGGATGAGATAGGGTGACGCTGAAGAGCATATGGCACAGGAAGATTTTCTGGAGCTTTCTTCAGAATTCCCACAATAAAAGGAGAACAAAGAATGTGCCCTTTGTTTAGAAGAAAATGATATAAGGGAAGGATTTCTTAATTTAATAGAGATGGATAGAAATATTAAGATCACTGAAAGAAAAAGACTAGAGAAAGTCAATAAGGCCCAAAATGTTAGAAGTCTGATAAAAAATGAACACAGTAATCAAAACTGCTCATAGAAATTCATGTGTGGGAGGGTGGCCTAATGGTTAAGGTGTTTGCCTTACAAACACATGGTGTAGGGTTTGAGTCTCACAAGGGATAATTGGCTAGGCGTAAAATGGCTCACAAGGGCAGTTAGCTTAGTACCAATCTATGAACCTATGAACCTATGTGATATAACAAAAGTAAAAAGGAAATATTACTGTGCATCTAAATCAATACAGATAAAGTCTTATCACAAAAACATATGGTAGTAAAGGAATGGAAGGGGAGAAACTGAATGATACCATGGAAGTATAGAATACAGAAAGCTATAAAGTAATTAAGACAAGAAGTGTAACTGTCAGAAGAGTATAGAAGAAGGAACAGATAAAAAAATTCAGAAAGTTTGATGTCATAAAAGCAATTTGCAGTATCAGAACAGACCAGGGTCTATTGTACAGTACTGCAAATAATAAACTAAAGGTATCAGCACAGGCAGAATAATGTAGACGATATGTAGATAAATATAAAGAAAAAGTAGAAAATAAACAATTTATTGATGATCCAAAATAGTTTTATAGAGAATTGGGAAACAAGGCAAAAGGAATAGAAACACCGCCCAAAAAAGAAGAAATAGACACATTTTGGAAAACTTTCTATGAAGATCCTGAGAAACATAACAAAGATGATAAATGGATAGAAGAATAAAAAGAAAGAATGAAAAGTACAAATGTAAAGGATATGAATTGAGATGAAGTAACAGCAGAGAAAGTGAAACAAAATTAAGAAAAACTCCTAACTGGAAAACTCCAGGCCCAGATATAGCTCCTAACTTCTGGCTAAAAGCAGTAACATCTTTGCATGAAGATTTAGCCAAGAGTAAGAACTATTTATGTGCTCATGAAGAACAGAAGCCAACCTGGTTAACAACAGGAAAAATGTTACTCTTCCTTAAGATTGAACCTGCAAGCCATCCTAAAAACTATAGAGCAATAACTTGCCATCCAATGATGTATAAATTATTACTGGAATTGATGTTGACAGAGTTTATAGTTATTTACAAGAAAACTCAATAGTGGCAATAGAACAAAAGGTAGCAACACAAAGTCATATGGAAGAACGGATCATTTATTTTTAAATAAATTCATCATGGAGAATTGTAAAATGGGAAAAAATCTAAGTATGGAATTGACATACTACAAAAAAACATTTGGCAGTATCCCACATTCATGGATAGAAGAGTGCTTACAAATGTATAAGATAAACTGTACATTGATTGATTACATTACAGTGACATGAAACAGAAGCAAACCTCTTTGCAGCTAAGCCATGATAAAAGACAAATTATTATCTCAGGGATACAAATTCAAAGGGGGATATTGCAGGGTGAATCTTTAACACCACTGCTCTTTTGCCTTGCCCTTAACCCATTAAGCCGTCTTCTTAATAGATGTTGGGCATGGCTATAATATTACTCCTAGAAAACAACAATCTTCTTTTTGTAGATGATTTAAAACTGGATATTTCATTAGATGAGAAACTGAAAGCATGACTGCAAGCGCTCAAAACTTTCTGTGATGATATAAGTACATCATTTGGTTTTGATAAATGTGCAAAATCAACCTTTTTTAAAGCAGGAAAGTTGCAACAGCAAACAAAAAAATATCAGTCTGGGACAGGATTGTGACATAAAAGAACTTGAGTAAGAGAGTATATGTATCTGGGAATTGATGAAGGATCAACAATAAAACATGAACAAATGCAAAGAAAAGTCAGTAAGGAATATTTTAAAATATTAAAACGAATACTGTAAACTGCCTTGAAATCTAGGAATAAAGTCCAAGCTATAAACCAGTTCATTCTTCCTGTTCTAACTTACAGTTTTGGGGTGACTGACTGGCTCCCAAAAGTTATTGGATCAGTTGGACAGGAAAACAAGAAAAATGCTTCTTGCTTATCAAATGATATGTAGAAATCAGAGTATACCAAGATTATATATTCTTTGTTCTAAAGGATGTATGGGCCTCCTGGAAACTGATTACATATATAGATCAGTTGTCGTGGGACTGCATACATATCTGCTGAGCTCATGAGATCCAAACATAGTGAAAGTTTTAAAACATGAGGAGAGGAAGTCCAAGATGACCTCTCTGCTTAGTTTAGCAGAAATGTATTGGTGTCAAGTGGGAATGGAAATTAAACCAGAAGTAGCAGAAATCAGGCAGCAACTGAATGTGCAAAAATAAAGGAAATAAGAAGAAGGATCAGATGAGAAGGAAAGAAATGTGAGAAAAGCATAAATATTTGAAAAGTACAACGATCTCCTGGGACAATTTCATGTCAAAAAAATAAAAAACAAAAAAATAAAAAAATACATGAAGTAAGCTAAAAAAAAGAAAAATTAAAGAATTGAAATGCCAATGCGCCAATAAGCCTTCTTCAGAACATCAACGGTTTCACAACCAATGCATTCTTCAGTGTACACCCCAGTTCATCAAAAATACAATCCATCACGCAATCCCACCACACAAACAATAAAATAACAAATAACACCAACAATAATGCATAGAAATAGTACATAAACTGACTTAACAATATATACAAATATAAAATAATTAAATAGAATTGAGAAATAAAATATATAAAATATAAATATAATTGAGAAAGAAAAAATAAAAAAAAATATGAATAGTGTAGCATACCTGAAAAAAATAATAAAATAAAAAATGAATGTTGTCATAGCACAAACGAAATGAAGTCCATCACAAGACATGAATCCATGGTGTTAATGAAACCAAAGAATCCGCATTCAAGCATGATGGTATGTGGGCAAATAGGAATCAAAATAAAATACAAAATTTCAATAAAATAAAGTTCCTAAAAATGAAGCAGATATGTCGATGTACAATATGTGTTCTTCATCGGATCCTATATGAGACATATAAAACTATAGTCGATGATATAAAAAACAAATAATATATACAGGAAAGATATTCATAAAATACAACTGTACATAAATATTAAAAATACAAAAGATATAAACAGAAACTATATAAACAAAGAATATGATGAACCAAACTAATAATCCACAAAACTGAACAGGGTCAATAAAGACAGGAATAAAAATCCATGTAATAATTGAATCAATGTTGTTCTTTGTGTAATCTGGATTACTATACCATCCCCCAAATTCTTTGCCATCCCCAAAAAAGATCAATGACCATCCTGAAAAAAAACATGCGCCTATAAAGAAAAACAATGATTATATAAAAATATATTTGATCTATGTTCATTGATATTTGATATATGATTCTTGATTCCGTTCTGGGTGGATATCTGTGGACTTTTGAACACTGACACTTACATGACATATACATTACTACATGTATATTATATATAAATGTATGAAATATTCTATATAATATTGTATTTTTACATCATATATTTTTTTTGTATTTTATCTATTTCATCTGTAGAAGAACAGCCATTGGCACATCGACATACCTGCTTCAATTACAGTTACAGGAACTTTATTGGAATATGTTGGATTAAGCATTGATTTCCTATTTGCAGCCATTACTATGTTAATATTGGACTTTTTCTGTTTTTCTGTTACCATTATTTTTTCAACCTGTTGATTCATGGATTGGAATATTTGTTCGTATTTTCATGACATGATTCTAGTCTTTAGACTTTTTCATTCATGTTCTATTTCTTTAATTGTTTTTTATTATTCTACATGTGGGGGTTAACTATTTTTTTATCATTTTATTTTTTCATTTTTATTTTTAATTCTTATTTTTTTTATTTATAATAGAATATATGCATTTATTTTCATGCATTATTGCAGATTACAGTTTGTGCAGTATCTCTTTTATTATTTTAGATTGGCAGTTATTTTTTTTCTTCTTATGGGGTTTGGTGGCTATATAAATGATTTGTATTTTTGGTGAATTGGTTGATTACACTGAAGAAGGCATGGGTTGCGCGAAACCAATTCTTGCGAAACAATAAAATTTTATTTATTTTTTCATTTTTTTATTTTAATTTTTTTTTTTTTTTTTCTTTATCCTATCTGGTATATTGCTGGCCTAGTGTTGTTCATTTGATTGGTTTGGCCACGCATCTACCTACCTGCATAGCATCATGTTGGGTTACAATTTCATGTCAGTCAGGAATGGTTTAGGAGAGGTGAATTCAAACCAAATGTTGAAAGGTTAATAATGGTGGCTCCAGATAGTGGACTACATACACAGTGGTTTGCAAAGTCCATTGAACATGTGGGAGAAACAGACAATTGCAGGTTCTGTAAAACAAAACTGGAAACAGTCACACATCTTGTTGCTGGATGTGATACATTAATGGCAGAGAGCCTGTATACTGAATGGCATAATAATGTGACAAAACTTGCATTGGGGATCGTACAAATATTACAATATTAAAGTAGCTGAGATGCATTGAAAACATAAGCCACAAATCATTATAGAGGATTATATGAAATGGGATTACTCATTACCAATAGTTAAAAAAATAGTTGCGAGAAAAACGTATATATATATATATATATATATATATATATATATATATATATATATATGTATGTATAAAACTAACTAACTAAATAAATAAATAAATACAGTAGTCCAGGAAAAAAAAAGTGGGTCTATTCCTGTCATGGTATTAGAAACCCAAAAGACTTGGAAAAGTCAAACTGAGAAGAAGTTAACAATACATGATATCACATACTCAGACCCTGGGGACATAGCAAGTCTACTAGTGGATACATTTAGCTCTAACTTCAACACCTCTCTCCCCCTACATTTCCAGATCATGTACTGGCATCTACGCTCCATCAAATCTCCCAAGAACAAGTCATCAAAGCACCTTCAAGGCCACAAACTCTTGCTTTTATGAGGCCAAACAACATATTATGCTTCCTGCTGACCAGCCTAAAATAGGACTACTTCCTGCTGACAAGCCTGAAATAGGACTAGTTAAAACTCCTGCTGAGGCTATTCGATATCAGTCTCCAAACGGGTTTTGTACGAGATGAATGGAGGACAGCAACAGCCATTCCATTGCACAAAGGTGGAGCATCAATGGACCCTTTTAACTACAGGTTCATAGATCTATAAGGCTATGGACAGGCTGGCATTGGTAACTTACAAACTCTTGACCCAAGACAGTTCAATTTTGTCACTGCCTGCTTAACTTTGTCAACTTCTTTGAGAAAGTTACTGAAGCAATTGATGAGAGCAAATCAGTGTACACTGTATATCCAGAACTCAAAAGGCTTTCAATACCACCCCCACACTCAGGCATTGTTGATAAACTCTTTCATATGAATGCTAATCCCAACGTAACTCATTGGAGAGTGAATTGTCTCAAAAATAGTAACTAGGAAATTCAGGTAAGAGTCTCTGCTTCCACCAAAAGACTTGTCACCAGTGGTGCACCCCAGGGTTCAGTCACTGGGCCACTCATCAAAACTAATGTAAAGGGTTTGTAGCTGACCAAGTTTTCTGATGACTTCAAACTTGCCATCATACAGTATACAGAGGACATGAAGTTATAATGTTCAAAAATCTCTATGTATCATTCTTTATGTTTTTACATATTTTCTATCACTTCTTTTTCCAGGCAGCCCAAAACTGTATACAGATTCCTTTACTCTAATAAACTCCCCATTAAGCTGTAAACTTTACTACAAGCTGGTTTTGCATCACTTATTAACTAGATAATAGCCAGCTGACTGATTATTAACCTAAAGTCCAGTGTTATATTATTTGGAACACCCCATAAACTGGCACAATTCCCCTAAATTAATTTTAAGGGCAACCTGTGCAATCTTATTCAATGTTTCCCAAGAAAAATAGCTTAACATTCTTCTAAACACATCCTTTTCTTTTACATTTCAAACAGGCATGATAGTTAAAAAAATTCTGTCTCTCTCTCAGTTGAAACTCTGCTACAGAATTTCTCATTTTTTGTCACCAAACTCATCCCATGGCATTTGTAGAAATGTCCTCATTCCAAAAGTCAGATGTGCTCTCTCTGTAACAGCACTCATTCTATAACCAAACACATCAGGTAGCAGACAATAAGATGTCCTGGTTTGTGTATTAGCAGACAAAAGGATGTAGAATTGTGACATTAATAAGGCTTTCCAATGGCTATCTGTTCAAATCAAGGCTTCAATGATTTTTAGCACACTTACTTTCAAAATTATATTTGGTTAGTATCCTCTCTGAGGATTACTTTCACTTAGGGAGCCTCCCTACACACTCTGGGATGGCCAAAGAGAGGCCCAGGCTTTTTCTGACCTCCTTGAAATTTTTTTGTAGTATTGTGTGCCTTTTATAAATTGGACCAGCAACATGGAATCATGTTCTGTTTGAAATAAAGTCACAAAACACTCATGAAAGTTTTAAAAATATGCTACAAAATCTATTTTAGAAGAGACAACTTCTACCTGATTCAGCAACACTAGGTGAATAATTGTATAATTACCAAAAGCTTGCAGTAAATGTAACAATGTAACAAAGACAAAATTGATAAGATGGGAGGAAACAATCCTCAAAATATGTATATTTTTAAACATCAATGCTAAATGGCCTAGTCTTTGATGCATCATATTAATGTATTATCTGGGTGTCTTGCTCCTTAATGTGTAAATATTATTTGTATCCATTTGTTTTAATTGTATTAAATCTTCATGTTATTTGATAACCTCTCATAACAATATATCCATTTTCTACTTGATGCTCATTTGAGCCCATGCCATGGCTGAAAAGGGTGTTTAGTCCAGCCCACTTATCCAGTTAAATTGAAATCTCTCTCTGATTATTTATTGCTTTTTACTGGAGTATTAGACAACAATATCAGATCTAGTTTACATGATCAAACGACAATCAACAAACCATACATCATTTAGATGAAAGCATCGGTGACTTGAAACTTCAAATGTTAACATAATTGAATCTGAACTCCTCGAATTGCATTAGTTGGCCAACTTGTATAAAATCTTTGACACTATTCCCCACTCGGGCATAATAGATAAACTCTCCCATCTAGGCATTGACCAGTATGTTACCAGATGGGTAGCTAACTGGCTCACTGATAGACCCCACTCAGTCAAAGTAGGGGAAGCCACCTCGAGTAGTAGACCCATAATGAGCAGTGTACCCCAAGGATTGGTCTTGGGGTCTTGGGGCCTCTATTGTTTGGGATATACTTTTCTGAGGTGCAAGTAAAAACTAGTGGTCTATGGCTAACCAAGTTTTCAGATGACCGCAAGCTGGGTGCTGTCTTAAATTCCCCTAGTGATGTGAACATCCTCCAAGAGGGCCTTACCCAAACTAATGACTGGTGCCAGAAGCATGGTCTCAAAGTGAATGCCAAGAAATGCATCATTATACCCTTTGGGGAAAATGTCATCCCCACTAATTATCACATTAATAACAATGTACTAAGCATGCAGTCAGTCATGAGGGACTTGGGTACCCAGGTTGATATTAACCTGACTTTTGACCACCATGTTGCCTCCATTGTACAGAAGACTTTCTACATGGCCCCCCTCATAAATAAGGGTATTTCATCCAGGAACAAAGAGGCCATAACATCTCTGTACTCCCCCCTTATCAGACCCATTATCGAGTACAATGCCTCCTTCGGCATATACCTTGCCAAACACATGCAGCAGTTGGAGAGACCACAGAGGTTCCTGACCAGGAAAATCCAGGGTCTCAAACACCTATCCTATGCAGACAGGCTAAAAGCCCTGTCCCTCTACTCAGTCTCATACAGACTGCTCTGAGGTGACCCGTGTCTGTCATACAAGGCCATTTCAGACCCAGCCTTGATGGAGTTGCTGAATATCTATAAGACAAACTCCACTCGCGCAACCCACACGCAAGGCCTTAACCTGGTCTGTGACATTAATAGAACTTGTTGGTGGGATAGATTTGTGTCCCACTGACTCCCCATCTGTGGAATAGACTCCCTCTCCATGTCAAGCAGAGTACCTCTCTGGCCCTCTTTAAGAGGAACCTGGACGACTGGATGGAAAAAGAAAATATACTCATGGGATCCCACCTGTGACTCTGCTGGATAGGGGAAACAGGTTTTGACTTTGAGGGAACACGGGTGAAATTCTTGGCTAGGCTTATAAGGGCCTCCGGGTCAATGGCCTAGTATCATCCTATGAAACTATGAACCTATGAGTACATTGGGAGAACAGAATGTTTAGTTTCATTGTTCTTGGGGTTACCTTGATGTCAGAGATGTCGACCAACTAATGCAATTCAATGAGTCCAGATTTGACAGAGTTAATGTTTGATGTTACAAGTCTTTAGTACTTCTGTCTCGATGATGTGTGGTTTTCTGAATTTGTTGTTCGATCATGAAAAATAGATCCCACAATATCTAGTATATGAGGGATCTAAGTAAAGGGTGCACTTGTCTAAATGACTATCTCCTGAAACAGATTTGATTATCTGTGCTGAGATTTATCTTACTTCTCTACAAAATACATGAAGTTTGCACTAGGTGGTCTAGGTCTAAGTCAACTATTTTTTACATGCATGTGAAAAGTCTCTTTACACAGTCATTCCTAATGATGTATGGATAGACATTGTGAGGTTAGAGTTAATTAATTCAGAACTCCTTTCTTTGGGTAATGTTCATTTAATTATGGAATGTTAGCTATTATTTTCAGCTACAATTTTTTTTTTAATTTAATGGTAAGTTTTTTACCTGCAAGTGAATGGTGTAGCAGTGGGTGCAGCAATGGCCCCCAGTTATGGGAACGTATTTATGAATAGATGGGAGAAAGCATTTATTTTTGAAAGTGCTTATTTTAAAAATATCCTTTTATATAAGCACTTTATTAATTATATTTTTTTAATTTGGAGGGGAGAAGTTGGTTTAATGGGTATGTTAATAATGCTACTTCATATTTAAAATTTACATCTAAATTTGATTTAGAAATTATTAACCATTTAGATGTTGTATATAAGAAAGCTGGGAAATTGTTCACTAAAATATATAAAAAGGAAATTCAGAACAATATTTGTTAAAGTTATAATAGCATGGATTCAAAATGAGCTAATGACCATATAGTAAAAGGCCAATTAATAAGAGCAGATTTGCTTACTAAGAAGACCAGGATTTTATTACTGAAGGGATTTCTCTGTGCCATAGATTTTATATAGAGAGAGTATCCAGAAAATGTAGACAAAGAAAAGTTTTTTGAAGTTTTAGATTTAAGAAGGAAAGGTGAAAATGCTACTAATAATAATGACAAAAGAAAAGGCAGAGATTACAGTACGGCAATGTTATTGGCCAACAGTGTAGAAGAAAGATCTGTTAAGAACATAATAATTAATAACTGGAAGATCTTAAGTAGTTTCCCTGAAATTAGAAAAGTATTAGGAGAAAAAATGCTGTTTGTTCAAAAAAGGGAAAAAAGCTTTTTAAGCTAAACTAACCCCAAGGTTTAATAAAATCTATGTATGCCCCATGTAGAGTCTACATAGAATGTATACATGTACACGGCCATGGTCCCCCCTCAGCAGCACACCATGCATATTAATGATGGCGCATGGATGAGGAAGAGCATAGGAACAGGGATATTGAATCAGTGTAGGGAGATGTGTAGAAGCTACCCATGGTTGTGGATGCATACAAAGTGAAGATCCCTGTATTGCTCCCAGCTCCTGTTGAAATGCTGCGAACTGGTTCAAATGTGTAATGTTTTAATTTTTTCCTTTTTTGTATGTTTGTGCAGTGCAATGTGGAGCACAGCATTGCCAAGCTGTGTGCACATATAGACAGCAGATGCCTGCCAGACATCTAAAAATAGAAACCGGATGTCATAAATTAAAATAATTACATATTTTTCCTTTTTAATTTTTTTTTCTGTTTTTTTTTTTAATTGCTGTTTGTGCAACACTGCACAGAGCACAGCAGGGCAATGCGGCACTCATATATACATAGCCATTTGCATGGCATGGCACAGAGCACCCCAGAGCCAAGCAGCATTCATACATACAGAGCCAGCAGTTACTAGACATCTAAAATAGAAATCAGATGTAATTAATTATTTATGCCTGGGTAAATTTATGAGTGTTTGAGAGGCATGCCATGGTGCTTAACAACACTAACAGGTAGCCCAGTAACATATATGAAGGTATACTAACTTTCATAATATCCAAGTAGCTAAATAGGTAGAGACACAGCCTAGTGCTTAGTAGGTCCTGGGTTTGAGTCTGTAGCAGTCATAAGATGTCTCTAATTTAATTTATTCTATATGTGTAATTTTAAAAACAAATCTGTGAAATATGGCACTGCTACACTGTGCTGAACACTGCTTAAACATGTTAATGGGTACTTTTGTTTGTGCAGTGCTAAACATAGCTAAAACCCCGGTTGTGCGAGTTTTCATGCTGCTTAAATCTGCTTTGCTGGTTTGCGCAATGCTAAGCAACACAGTGCTTTTTTGAATGTTGCTTACTGACATGTATGAGTGGGAAAACAGCCTGTATTAGGTGCAATAGGAGGGAATTCAGCAACAGTCTTTGGAGTCTAATTGACTGGTGATATGGCAGGTGGTGCTGGTGAAGGTGCACACTTTCAGGCGCAGAGATGGGGTGTTCAGTAGTCCAGGATCTTTGTTGGTTGGGTTTCTGGTTAAATATCATGAACCCAGGCTGCTGCAGGGTGGTTTCCAGGGCTCAGAGTGTAAGGTGGAGGCCTGGGACTGGATGGCAAGGGAACCGACCAGTGTTACTGGTATCCCCCACACAGTTGAGCAGTGTTGCCACCATTTTGATGACCTGAAGAGGAGAAAGTGGGGAAACTTGGACACCTGGGTCCAAGAAGTCAGAGCTGGGAATGCCCCACAAATAAGTAAGTATGTTTTCTACTGTTTTACCAACATGCAAGCTGAATGTCTGTGAAATTGGTATGCATAATGGTGTGCTTCTCTCCCAACTGCAGCTGAGAGGCTCGCAATGTCAAGCCCCATGCCGAGTGCCTTCCCAGGTTAACCCCTGAGTGTGGTATGTACTGATTTATTATGCTAACTGTAGTGCAATAAGCAAGAACGAATAAAGTATACACAATAAAAACTGTAGTGCAATAAATGGGCAAGTAGAACTGCAGTACAATAGATGAGCAATTAAAGCTGTAGTGCAATACATGAACAATAACAACTGTATTGCAATGTACTGTAAACAATGCCAATAACAGTAAGCAAAATACTATACAGCAGGATTGTGTTGTCGTAACCATTGCAGTAAAGCGGTATGCATTGCTTGTCTATGTCAAGTGTAACACTGTAATAGCTGTAGAATGCAAAGCTAATGGCCTGCAAACTGTATTGTTTAACTCATAGTATGGTCCAAGGCTGTCTCTAGGCCAATATCAGTGACATAATGCTCTCTGTTTCTCCTTCTTTAGGTAATAAAGGTATATGGGTGAGGTAGCCCACTCTATGGGCAGATATTGTGTAGACTTCATAGACATTTATCAGCAATAGCAATAAAGTGTTAAGCACCATTGTTGATTCCTACAGAAATCTGTTATAATAAATGCAGTATGGCTGTATTCCATGCATGTGTGTTTTACTGTCATTGCAGTCAAGTATACCACTGTAATAGTTCTGGAAAGCAAAACTAATTCAGTCACATAATGTTATATTTTTCTCCCTCTCCTGAACAAAAGGTATATGGGTGAGGTAGCCCATGTTATGAACAGATATGATTGTGGTTACATTTCACAGACACTTATCAGCAATACCAATAAAGTGTTAAGCAGCATTGTTGATTCCTAAATACATCTGTCTACATATTCACAGAATGGCAGTATTCCTTGCATATCTGTACTAAGCCGCTGCAGTCAATGTTAATTTTTTTGCAGATGTGCCCTGCAGTCACAACTATTGGATTCTATTCCCATGCCTGCCAACTAAGGCATGACAGATGTCTAGTTTATGTACTGTATACAAACATGCTTCTCAAGAGTCACAATTTCTCATAATGCAATTAACACTACCTAATCCACCTGTCACAGGATTACCAGAAAAATTATTATCTGGAATGCAATGTATTACCAAATCTGCTTTCAGAACACCTTGGTAGTTATAGAAGTCCAGATTATGTGAAAGTGTCCTGTGTAGTTGTGTACCTGCATTTGTTATTGCTTGGCCCATACTGACCCATGCTAACAGCTTGAGAGGTATTTGCATGCTACATCAGTCATAGGAGAATTGTAGTCACTGTACTCAAAACTGACACTACACACCTGTAGATTATTTGTTATCAGTGTTTTCAGGAATATAATCTGCATTGTCAGTAATGGATTGCTTCTCTCTCTCTCCACCACCCCTTATCTTCATTTATTTCTTATTTATTTTGATTTCATAATGACATATTTTGTTAAACTAACTATATTTTTGCAAAATGTGATGTATTATTGCTATGTGTTATTATGATTCAATATTAACATATTTTGTTAGACTAACTGTTTTGTTGGTCTTATGCTTTAATTTTTACTGGCATGCTGCTACCATACTGACTGTTATGTTAATTAATGTTGTGTTACACAATATACATTAATATGTATTTGGATTAATTAAAATTAAGTTCCATGCTGTTAATACTAACAATGGTTTAGTTATTACTAACCTTAATTTATTGCTATACTTCATTTACCACAGCACATTAAGGTAGGCCAATTCCTGTTGATCCACCTACCTTGCCTCAATTGAACGTGACACCGGATCCCAGCACATCAAGGATCCAGACTGGTGGTGCCCCCTCTGCTGCCCCTGCACTACTTGTGGCATCGGGCAGTACTGCCCCATAGTACAGGGCCAAGCCCCCCTCTGGGAGTGGAGGGGAAGTTGTCAACCAGATTGAGCTACCAGACTTTGCACAGAGGATAGTCTACCATGGGTTTGACTGCTGCTGCCTGAGCTGGATTGAGGGCATGCTGGCTAACCTGGTGGGGCAGCCTCGCCTCGGTGCCCAACCTCCAGTACTGCTACCCTGGGACAGTGAAGGAGCAGTGCTGACAGTCCCATGGGTAGAAATGTGAGTCATGCTGCTGCCATCTGGAGGCACATGGGACTTGGATTCCACAACACCCTCCCTAACCAAGGTGTTCACCCCCTCATGTATTACACACTGCCTCTATCTGCTGTCTTGACTGTCTGCAAATGCAGGAAAATTAGAAAAATTAACCAAAAGCCAAGTTGCAGGATGAAGGATCCTCTTTATTAAAACACACTTTAGTGCTTTCGTCAATGGTATAAATGACTTCTTCAGAATTAAAAAAATCATACTACATTCTCTACTTATATGATAAAATAAAAAGTCACGTTTTCAATTGATCTATCAGTTTCAATCCAGCCTGTTTTAAAAACACAGTACATATATTATTTCTAAACATACAACAAAACACACAATATAGTTAAATTGAAATACTCTAAACAGAAAATATTTTAAAAAGCAAATTCAGCTTTCATCTTTAAAACACAACTGATAGAAATCACATCATTGAGCCCTGGGGGTACACTGGCATTGTATTTTATTTGCCAGTTTAATTCTTTATTCTGCAAAAATAAATCTAAGTGTCCCCCTCTTGGACCCATTTCAACTTTTTTCCATAGCCATGTATTTAAAATAATGTTCTGGGTGGTTTTTGACATGTTTTGCAAGTGCATTCTTTTCATCTAGCCTTAAAATGTCATACTGGTGCTGGTAAATCCCTTTCTAAATGCCCCCTTGGTTTTACCAATATAGAACAGTCGACATACTTGACAAACTCCCATGTAAACCACCCCAGAGGTAAAACAATAACCTTTAATAGTGTTTTTTTATATACTGGCCAGTACCTATCCTTACACCTTCACCATCTAAAATAAAATTACACTGGTGGCATCTTCCACATTTGTGCATAACCCTTTCATAGTTTAATAGGTTCATAGGTGTGTACTAAGCTAATGGCCCTGGGACCTTTACAAGCCTAGCCATAGGATTACCCTGGCATTGTGCCACCTGACTTTAGTTCCCAGTGCCTCTGTCGAGTAGAGCCAGTGGAGTTATCCCTGGGGTGAATTTTCTATTTCCCATTCACTCATCAAGATTTCTCTTGAAGAGGGTTAGTGAGGTGCTCTGCTTGACATGTATGGGAAGTCTATTCCATAACATGGGCAGTCTCTGGGTTATGAACCTGTCCCTCTAGTATGTTCTGTTAATTGTGGTAATGAGGTTGAGGTCTCTGGAGTGTGTGGTATGGAGGGATTGGGATTTCCTTAGATGCAGCATTTCTAACAGCGCTGGGTCAGACATGGCTTTGTAAGTCAAGCAGAGATTGCCTCTAAGTAGGCAATATGAGACAGAATGGTTGGAGTTTTTTTGAGTCTGTCCATATAGGAAAGGTGTTTAAGGCCTAGGAACCTCTTTGTGAGGTACTTTTGTGGCCTCACCAGTTGTTGCAGGTGTCTAGTGAGGTACATGCTAAATGAGGCATTGCACTCAATGACTGGCCTAATAAGGGAAGAGTAGAGGGAGGCAATGACCTCTTTCTTCCTGGATGCAAAACCCTTAGTAATGAAATGTGCCACATCAAAGGACTTTCTGACCACAGTGGTAATGTGGTGATCAAAAGAGAGGTTGCTGGCAGCCTATGTTCCCAGATCTCTTACAACACCTTCTGTATTCAGTGAACTACCATCAATGTGGTAATTCATGGGAACCAGGGTTTGTCTTAAAGGGGATAATGACACATTTGTTGGCATTGAGCTTAAGGCCATGGTTCTGACACCAGTTGTTGGTCTCAGTGAGGCCATTCTGTAGGATGTCAATATCACTTGGAGAGTTAATAATATCTCCCAACTTGCAATCGTCAGTGAACTTTGTCAGCCAGAGTCCCTTCGTATTGGCCTGGACTTCAGAGAAGTAGACAACAAATAGGAGAGGACCCAGGACCGAACCCTGTGGGACTCCACTCATGACTTGTCAGCAGTCTGACTTTAAGTCAGCTACTTTCACACTGTGAGTTCTGTCAGCCAGTTTGCAACTCACCTAGTGATATATGGGTTGATGAGTGAGTTTTTCTACGATTCTTGAGTGGGGAATGGTATCAAAGGCCTTGGCCAGAACAAGGTAGGCTGTATGAACCACCTTGCCTTCATCCACAGCTCTGGTGACTGATGTTGAACAAGATGAGCAGGCATGGTTTACCCTTCACAAATCCAAATTGTGTGGGATCCAGAGTTTGGAGATTCCCTATATCCTTGTTTATTAGGTCCATGATGATGCATTCCATAGCTTTGCATATCAGACTCATCAGGCTAATGAGGTGATAGTTCCCAGGGTCTGTCATCACTCCTTCTTTGTGGAGAGGGATGACTATAGCAGTGCATCATTCGGTAGGGACAAAGCTTGGGGTGAGGCTGTGATTGAACAGGGCACACAGGTGAGGTGGCATTTAACTCTGTAGTTCATGCAGAACACAGCCAGGGATATTGTCAGGTCCCATAGAAGCTGTATTCTTAGCCTTGGACAGTGCTATTTTAACCTGTGCAGCAGTAATACTGGGTGCCTGGCAATCTACTGCTATTGTGATTGGTCCTTTGAGGGGGGAGTGAGAGGTAAAGTTGGCATTGAATCTGTTGGCCAGTATATTGGCAATATCAGCTGGCTCGGTATACGAGGTAGCATTGTGCAGTAGCTCCGAGCAAATCTTGGTATTGCCATACAGATTCTTTACATAACTATAAAAGGCCTTGTGGTTGTCTTTACTATCTGCTGCAATTCTGTTTTCATAGCTAGCTTTAGAGGATTTGATGAGGGATCTCAACTTTTTGTTGAGGCTGATAAGGGAGTTTTACCAGTCTTGGGACTTCACCTTATTCCACATCAGTTTCCTCCTTCTGTTGTAGACTTTGTTTATGGCAGGGGACCACCAGATTGGCTTCCACTTTTTGGAGGAGAGCGTCTTGGTTCTATTGGGTATGGTGAGATCCATGCATTTGTGTACGTGTCCGTACCAGGCATTAGTGTATAATTCGGCATTCATGCAACTGTTCTCCATTTACATGGGTGCCATTAAGTTAGCCACCTCTGTTTATAGGAGCCGAGAGTTAGCTTTGGAAAAGTTTGTCATTGTGGTTACCTTTGTGGGGGGTGGGGGGGTGGGAGGGATGTGGATTTCCAAGGTGATTAATTTCTGGTCAGATCTAACCAGGGAGGAGTTGACTATTGGTATAAATCAATGGTCACCCATGTTAATAATGACCAGGTCAAGGATGTTGGTACCTCTAGTGGGGGTAAGAACAAGCTGGTCCAGGGCATTGGAATTAATGAATTCCAGGAAACGTTGGGCAAGTGTATTGGTACATGAGTAGTTTTCCCAGCTAATGGAGGGATAGTTGAAGTCACACAGTATGAGTGTGTTAGGTTGGACCCTAATATTCTCCAGGGTGCTTAAGAATGTGGAGTGTGAGTCTTGGGACATGGTTGGGGACCTATAGCAGGCTATGACCTGAATTGTTGTCCTACCCAATGTTAGCTGCACCTGAAGTATCTCTGATGCATTATGTTGGGCTACCAGTCTGGAGGTATGAACATCCTTTATGAATATGGAAACACCACTGCTTTTGGAGCTTTGGTCCAGGTTCTGTTGCCGAAAGGTGTGGAATAAGTTGTAGCCTGGTAGTGCAGGGGTGCTTTCTGCTGCCTTGAACCAGGTCTCTGTTACAGCACAAATGTCGATGTTCTCCATTTTAAGAAGTGCTTCAAGCAAGTGAATTTTGAGATTTAGACTCCTAGCATTGAGCAGCATGACCCTCAGATTGCAATTGTTTATAGCTGTTATGGTGGTAATTTGGTCTTTGGAACATTGCCTAAAAAAGGCACTATAGGGGTGGCAAGAGCCTAGGCCAGTATCCGGAAGCCCAGGGGGTGACAGGTGCAGGCCATCTCTGGCAAAGCATCGGGGTCTGTCAATCATGTCATCCCAGGCAGACAGATACTGGATCCCCTTAGAATGACACCAGAAACTTAGCCAATTGTTGAAATCAATCATTTTCTGCTTGTACTGTGGTATAATTCTGGGTGATGGTAGGAGGCAGCTCAGGGCTAGGGTAATACCCACCTGGGCTTCAAAATCTGAGAGCATATTACGTGTTTTGGTGGATTTTTTTATACACAGTAGTGCAGGTATTCATGCACTGCTTTTTTCTTTCTTATCACAGGTGATTGGGGTGTTGGTGTCTGTGCCTACAAAACCTAATGTAGGTGTATCTTTGGACTCTGATAATGATGATGGCCACAGTTAAACATAGGTGTGGGTGTCAGGGGCTGAATCTGACCTAGAGGTAGACATCCCTCTTCTGCCCCCATTGCCACTGCACACAGTCAGTATGCCCACACATACCCAGTCCCCGGAGGTCACAGGTATTGGATAGTCAGAAGGTGGGGACATTGAACAGGAAAGTGTGGCAACTATGGCTCCAGTGAGTATAGACACTGGCCATAGTCAGAGAGCTGGTGAGGTCCCACACAGTTGGATTGTTAGGGGTGCTTGTAGGAGGCTTTCTGTTCATCCACCACCTGTTGCAGATGTCATATCACGGGTCACACAGTGCCTGTTTTGGGCCATCATGGAGCCATAGTCACATTTTGAGTGGAACACCAAATTGTATGCTTAGGGTTATGGATGCAGCACAGTCTGACATCTATGACTGCTTCCACTGCATTTGGGACACCCTGGATCAGTTCACTGATGCAGAGGACAGAAAGTGGGCTAAGAAGGTGTGTGTCTTGACCGCACATTGTCTGTGCTAGAACGTGTGGTTGGACTTCAGTGTCAGACTCATGGATGTAGGTAAGCACCCCCATCTGCTGAGAGTCCATGTGACCATGACCAATCATGCTCCCATAGTTGCAGTACATCCAGCACTACAGAGAGGAGTGTGCTGTCCACACCATAATGTGGCAGGCCATGGGCTTGTAGTCCTGAGTGGCCCCATGGGGGATATGGTCCCAACAGACAGCAGTCACCATCAGGTACTAGCAACACTTCTGACCTTGGGCATGGAAGTGCCAGTGCAAATCCTGGCAGAGCCAGTTTCCATGTTCACGGCCAAAAACAGTGAACTGTCAGCTCTACCATGTACAGTAAGCTGTCCAACACACGCACATGTAGGGCTAGCACTGAGCTTGACTGTGTACATACACACACACACACACACACACACACACACACACACACACACACACACACACACACACACACACTCACACACCACTGTCAAATGCAAGTCACCTACTGTACAGACACACACAGCACCTTTTCATGGTCCATCTTGCCTGCTTCCCTTCCTGACTCACACACATGCTGTCAACTGTTTGTGTCAGCCTAGGCTTTCTGCACCCCCACACAACACCCTGTGCAAATGATGATATCTGTGCCACATCCCTGTCATCCTCACCATCGATGCAGGGAAATTAAGCTACGTGTCTGATGCTCAGCGTGACTATATTAGTTTAACACATACTTGTGTAATGCAGTCTTGTTTTGCCATGCCACTTATAGTGGTTAATAATGGATACTGTATGTTGTCATTTGTCATGAGTATGTTTGTGTACCTTATGTTGTATGATGTTGTAATGGCTGTATAGTTACACAATGAAAGATGTGTCATGGACCTGTTTATGTTTTCCTTTCAGGAGTCTGTTGGGATAACCTATGGATACACAGTGGCAATTAAGCAACACAGGATAGTATGTCAGCACAGCAGAAATATGTCTTCAGCAAGAGACAGCACTATAAGTGCATGGCTCCATAGGTTTATATGTGTATAACAGGCTAACAAGGACAATGGCAGCATCCAGCACACTTGTGCATCTCTAATCTGTGAACAGGCCTGCTACCCTTGATAAGTGTCACCAGGATTTTGGGAAGTCACACATCTACAAGTTGTGGTGATGGAGATGACCCATCTACAAATATCCTTTGTCCAGTACAGACAGTCACCCGACTCCAGTTATGATTGTTATGTTCTGCATCCGATTTTGTAATCTGCACATGCTGTGTCACAGCAGATGTGTGCTTCACATGCATGGGGGGCCTGTTTCATGTAGGGCGTACTGTCTGTGTTACATACCTCTCTTTCCAACATGTACTATGTATACCACAGTGATGTAGGCATGTAGAGCAGGTGAGACGTGTTAGTCCAGTCATGGATATGCTGGAGGTATACAGTGGGATCCAACACTTCCCTATACGGAGCCATACACTTCCCTCCAAAATATTTAGGAGACAGACTACACATATACGGTCATGACACTGACTCCATAGGACATGTTATACACACTATGTATTGGTGTACTATGGAACCTGTGTGGCTGCTACAGTTGTATGATATGCCTGTGTAGTGACATAGCAAGGGTGCCATTGCACACAATGATAGCTGTGATGATTGCCAAGTTCAGTATAGCAGTGACAGTCTGGGATTTAAATCCCAAACCTGTTATTATAGGTTGTACAACAGTGAATGCATCCCCACATCTTACCAACTAGTGAGAGCCAAAGACTGCATTACTCTCCATGTCTATAACTCCATGTGTAATGGCTCAACAGTGTGCAGTGTGTGAGTACTACAATATTTTGCAGGGGTGGATGATTTCCCACAGGATATTATTGTGCAGTCATTGGCAGTTAGTCTTTGACACTGGCTCAAAGTACAACTGACTGTGTCTTAGGCCATCCTAGATAACTTTTGGTTCTGTTTGGGAGTCTGTGACAGCTCCCAATATGCAATCACCTGTTAATGTACTCAGTCAGAGGTCACTGGCAGTGGCTGTGACTGCAAAGAGGGAATAGGTAGATGGAGTATGCCAATAACGGAGGATGATTAACTCCACTGGTGACTGGCGTCATTGCAGCATAGGCCTCCTAGTGCTATCTTCTCAAAGTATGACTGTCAGACACTTGCCTATCCACAAGCTGACATAACACTCTGTACATGACATTCACAGTTTCCAGCAAGACCTGCTGGCCTAATATTGTCAAACACCTTGTCAGGCCATGGTTGGTGGAGTGAGATGTATATCCGACATCCATTGCATAGGGTAACAGTCAGTGAGCTCTGCCGGTTACATTCAGTAAGCATGATCTGTTCTTGAGCAAAAGTAACAGTGTTTGGACAAGTGTCAGTGCTCATATCCATGCTAACTCCTATCATGGCATTTCAGGTGACATGACTCAGAGATCTGGGGACACTGCTTGGCACTACATGCTAGTTACCCTCTGTGTAAGTAAGTATTGCTGGTACTTTCACCATGTTGCAAGAAGACAGTCATCCAAGGTGCCTATACAGAACACAGACAAACATGATAGGGAAATATAATATGTGCACACTGTGTCGCTTAGTAATTCTGAGGCTTACTAGCTGAAAGGATGGTCCAGGTCCTTACCTACAATGCCCTGCAACAGTGCTGTGACAACTCTATATGGGGAACCAAAGTAGTGCATCATGTGTTTACCAATATGGGTGATTTGTGCAGCCACCCAATGTGAGGTCCTCCCTGGTTGGATCTGGCCACAGATCAATCTCCTTAGAACCACTGGCATGTACCCCTCCTTGCAGACAATACAGAAATAAATGTCAAGACAGCCATTTATTACCTCCTGTGGGATGGTTGACATAGTGTGAGTGCACCTCACCCTTCAGATGGGATAGGCAAGTATGCGGTGCTCTACACCCATGCATTATGTCAACAGCATTACAACTCCTTGTACATGGCTCTACATGACAGGAGGGGCACAGGCTCATCATGGCTCACCAAACCTGACTGGTAGACAACTGCTATCAGCAGGCTGTACAATAGATGCACACTGCTGTGTGACAGCTGGGGTAAGGGTGCCCCCCCTGACATGGAGGCAGTACCTCCTCAGCTAAAAGAAGGACTATGTGTTGTTATAATGTTGTGTAGACATGGTAAGTGACAACACACAGTGTAGTTGCATGTGTGACCTCAAAGGACAGGTCAGATTGTCGCTGACCTCATATGTCATGATGCCACATATGATGGGTCTGTACTCATACCTAACCTGTATACCCACACTATCCATGTTAACTACACTCCCTTGTCCCCACCACATGTGACACATGACATTCCTACAATCTGTCCCATAACTTCCATATTTACAGAGTAGTTCATAACTGGCCTATTATTGGAAGATACACAGCATCTATTGCACATGCTAACATTCTAAGCTGCATCCCACATGTGATCTGACAAGGATGACTAACACAGCTGGGAAATCCTTGCAATCATACCGAAACTACTGGCCGCACACCAGCTGTGTGGACAATGGTAACTGTTATACCCTTGCACATAACTACAAACCTCTTTGTCTGAGTATCCATATCTATATGCCCATACAGGTGATCATCATGGAGCTGATCAGCACACATATATGTGTTCTACGCACAATTGACAGTACACAGTTTGGATGTGTGACAGGGGGAACATGACTGTTTCACATGGTGGACATTTCCAAAGCAGTCACCATGGACATGGGTGAGGGTACATCAGGACATACAACCCCCAAGACTGAGCAAAGCTGTCTGACTATATCCCTCACTCAGGCAACATTTAC
>NC_056743.1:1955305020-1955332520 GCF_019279795.1 Protopterus annectens | reverse complement strand
AACATCGATATCTGTGCAGTAACTGAGACCTGGTTCAAGGCTCCAGAGAGCACCCCTGCAATACCAGGCTACAACTCTTACCACACTTTTTGGCCACCAAACCAGGACCAAAAAACTAAAGGTGGAGGAGTGTCCATATTCACCAAGGATATTCACTACACTAGGTTTGTTGCCCAACACAATGTGTCTGAAATTCTCCAGGTGCAACTAACACTAGGTAAGACTGCAATCCAAATTGTAGCTTGCTACAGATTCCCCACCATGCCCTAAGATTCTCACTACACCTTTCTAAACATACTGGAAAATATTAAGATGCAACCAAACACCCTAATACTGGGTGATTTCAACTACCCTGCCATTAACTTGGAAAACTACTTGTGTACCAACACCTTTGTCCAGTGGTTCTTGGAATTCATAAATTCCAATGCCCTGGATCAACTAATCCTTAGTCCCACCAGGGGCTCCAATATCCTAGAACTGGTCATTACCAACATGGGAAATCGATGCTCCACACCTATGGTCACCTCCTCGTTGGTCAGGTCTGACCATAAGCTAATCACTCTTGACATCTACATCCCACCCCCACCCCCCAGTAAGGAAACCTCTGTAAAAAAACTTCTCCAAAACCAACTTCATGCTACTCAAGTCAGAAGTGGCAAACTTCATGACACCCATGCAGATGGGAACTGAAAGTTCGACTGCTGAGTCCTACACTAAGGCACTGTATGAGCACATCCACTTGTGCATGAATTGAGCCATCCCCAGCAGAACCAAGACGCTCTCCTCCAAAAAATGGAAGCCAATCTGTTGGTCCCTTGCCATAAACAAACTTTACAACAAAAGGAAGAAACTGTTGCAGAAAAGAGGAAAATCCCAGGATGCAAAAAACTCCCTTACCAGCCTCAGTAAGAAGCTGGGATTCCTCATAAAATCCTCCAAAGCTAGTTATGAAAATAAAATTGCCAAATATTCCAAAGACAACCACAAGGCATTCTATAGCTATGTCAAGAATCTAAATGGCAATGCTCAGATCTGCTCTGAGCTACAACAGAATGACATTAAATATACTGATCCCAAGGATATTGCCAATATCCTGGCAGATCGATTCAGTGCAAACTTCACCCTCTCTCACACCCTAAAGGGCCCATCTCAATACCAAATGATTGCCAAATGATGGTAATAACGGCCACACAGGTAAAAAACAAACTCTCCAAAGCTACGAATACAGCATCCATGGGACCAGACGACATCCCAGGCTGTGCACTACATGAACTACAAAATGAACTGGCACCTCACCTGAGTGTCATGTTAAATTATAGCCTCACCTCAGACTTCGTACCCACTGAGTGGCGCACAGCTACAGTTATCCCATTCCATAAGGGGGGATCCACCTTGGATCCTGAGAACCACTGCCCCATCAATCTGATGAGCCTGATCTGCAAGGCCATGGAATGTATTATCATGGAACTTATAAACAAAGACATTGGCAACCTTCAAACACTGGACCCCATGCAGTTTGGGTTTGTGAAGGGCCGATCTTGTCTCCTGAACCTAACTGACTTCTTTGAATCAGTCTCCAGAGCCATGGAGAAGGGTAAGGTGGTCCACACAGCCTATATGGACCTCACCAAGCCTTCGACACCATCCCCCACTCTGGAATTATAGATAAGCTTACTAAGCTGGGCATTTATCCCTACATCACTCAATGGGTTGCCAACTGGCTTACTGACAGAACCCACACTGTAAAAGTAGCTGACTCCAAATCCAGCTCCAGTCAAGTGACAAGTGGAGTACCTCAGGGTTCAGTCCTGGGACCACTCTTGTTTGGCATCTACTTCTCTGAAGTACAGGCCAACACTAAGGGACTCTGGCTAACAAATTTCGCAGATGACAGCAAACTTGGAGCCATTATTGAATCCCCAAATGATGTGGATATTCTACAAAAGGGCCTTACAGAAACAGATGCTTGGTGCCAGAGTCATGGGCTCATGCTCAATGCCAAGAAATGTATAGTTATCCCCTTTGGGAAAAAACATGTACCCATGAATTACCACATAGGTGACAGTACACTAAACACCAAAAGTGTGATAAGAGACTCAGGGACACAGGTGGACAGTGGTCTCACCTTCAATAACCACATTGCCACAGCAGTCAGGAAATCCTTCTATGTGGCACACCTCATCACTAAGGGTTTTTCATCCAGAAAAAAGGAGTTCATTGTCCGACGCTACTCATCCCTCATTAGATGCATTACAGAATACGATGCCCCATTTTGTATGTACCTCTCAAGACATCTTCAGCAACTGGAAAGGCCAAAGAAATACCTCACTAAAGGAATTACAGGCCTAAATCAGATGCCCTATGCTGACCATCTAAAAAGACTTCACCTATACTCTGTCACATATCGCCTACTCAGAGGCGATCTCTGCTTAATATACAAGGCCATGTCAAACCCAGAGCTGTTGGACATGCTGTACTTAAAGAAATCCCAATCCCTCAGAGACACACACTCCAGGGATCTAAACTTTGTCATCACAATGAACAAAACATGCTGGAGGGATAGGTTCCTGACTCAGAGACTCCCCAGACTCTGGAATACATGTCAAGCAAAGCGCCTCTTTGGCCCTCTTCAAAAGGAACCTTGATGATTGGATGGGAGATAGAAAATTCACCCTGGGGATCACGTCAGTCACCCTGCTAGACAGGGGTCCAGGGAAGCAAATACTGTGGAAAGAAATAGCCAGGGAATTGTTATGGCTAGAGTTGTATAGGCCCTAGGGCCGATAGCCTAGTACCAACCTATGAACCTATAAACCTATGAGTGACCGCAAGAAGTATGGAGGTTATTGATAAAGATGTTGAATAGCAGAGGACCATGGATTGAGCCTTGGGGTAGCCCAGTTTGGATAGAGAGGAAAGGGGAGCAAGAGTTACGCCATCTAACTGATTGTTGTCTTTTAGAGAGTTAGCTGGAAAACCAGTCGAGGGTAGTGTGAGAGAGGTTGAAATGGAATAGTTTAGAGAGCAGTAGAGAGTGAGAAACAGTGTTGAAAGCTTTAGATAGGTCGAGGAACAGGCAAGATACAAGTTTGTTGTTGTTGCTAGCCATAGCAACAGTTTCAGAGAAGGAAAAAAAGGCAGTGGAAATGATGTGTTTAGGGCAAAGCCCATGTTGTGTAGGAGTGAGGAGATTTTCTTGGATAAGATATGTAATTAACTGAGGGTGGATACATTTTTCAAGGATTTTAGACAGAGGAGACAGGATAGCAATTAATCTGAAGTTGCTAGGTTCAGTTGAATTACCATCCTTGTGTCGAAGTTTAGTGTAGAAAGATTTTCATAGGTCAGGAACTATGGATTCTTGAATGGATCTATTAATTAAAATAGAGACAGGAAAAGCAAGAGTCAGCAGCTATTTTAAGGAACTTACAAGGAAGGTTGTCAGTAGAGGGAGAGCAGGGTTTTAGTTACGGGAATAGTTTTCTGATGTAGGAAACAGTGACAGGTTTGAATGAGAAAGTGTTGGCATTGGCAGTCTGAGTGAGAGTGGTAGAGTGATTTGTGTTACAGGCATCTGCATTAGAAGGGGAATTATTAGGAATGAGCTTGACAATAGTCTCTATGAAGTATTTGTTAAGAAGTATGGGGGGAAATCAGATTGTAGGGTGCATGCATACTTTACAGTGCTTTGCTGTAGGTGCTGACTGTGTGATTGGCTACCTGTGGTGCATTGCACCTGTCTAGTATATCATTAACATCATTTAATGGCCTTAGTTTAAGTTAAACAGGGGTTAAAACTAATTAATATGTCATTGGCTTTTAGATACACTCAGCACTGTGGTGCGCTGCACAAACACATGCCCCATAGGTAAACAAAGCTTAACACTTAGTAGTCACCCCCCCCCCTAGATTTCCATGCTCAGCATAGCAGCGCACCATGTAAACACATGGAAACACACTCCCCTAAGTTGAACAAAGCTTAGAAGTTAGTGCACACACATCCCTGAAAGAGCATGCTCAGCACGGTGGTGTGCTACACAAGTAGGCGCAGTTAAGCTGAAATAAGCTTAGAAGTTATTGGACACACCCTCCCCTGGTGTCAGCTACCTTCTCTGTAAACACCGACATAGTTCTCTGCCTACACGGAGGGGATATACGGACATGATTACCCCTTTATGCTATTCAGTAACTCCACCTCATTTTCATAGGTATCCATGCTCACAGCCTGGAAACTACATGCTTCAAAGCCCTACTACATTAGCAACAGCACAAATTCATTTCTGTTACATAATATTCATTTTTTTTTCCAATTTTTTTTATAAAACATGTTTGCACATAGTGGCACACTGTGTAAAAATGCCCAGATTATTAAAAAAAAGATAATTATTTATTTCCTTCAATTTTTCAAACACATGGAGGATAGTGCCACTCATATCTGTACATAGTATGCCATTTCTGTCCACCTAGCTACATTTTTACAGCCCCTTTTGTCTGTCTACATTCCTGTACATGGAATTTTTATATGTACACTATGGACACTGACACGGGGTCTGCAGAGCTGCCCATTTGCTTGCTGGATCGCTCTACCTGCCTCATTTGCATGAGATTCATCTGCTTATGAGGTGATTTGCATGTCACAGAACTTCCTGTGTTGGTGCATGCAAATGTGCTGCCCAGCAGTGTTTACTGAATATAAAACTGCTTACTTTCATCTAAGCAGCATGGCATGATGCCTACATGGTAAAAAAGACCATGTAGCCTTTATTAAATTCCCCATAAGTCTTCCAAATATGAAGTATTATAAAAAAGGAATGTTTGAATGTTTTTACTGTAATTATTGCCAGTATTAGTATACTGGGTCACAGAGTCAATAGTTAATAATATGAACATAAATGGACATTTTTCATACAAATCTAAATTTGTTGTATAATTATTATTATGTAATTCCTGTACTGCTTTCTATGTCAGAATAACCACCATAGAACTTAATTGTAAAATTTATGAGCACAGGTATGCTAAGTATAGATGATGATAAAAATGTCCTTAGTTTAGTAAACATTATAGTAATGGCACGTATAAGGTAGATTTTAAGTTTATAGTTTTAGATCAAGTATATAAGTTTGAAAGTTTGTTTGAAGCAGAAGATGAGTTAGATTGGGGGGTATTTATGGCAGGTTAAGTGAGATACTTGCTACCCTGCTGGCCTAAATGGTTAGGAAAATTTTATTTTTTTTAAGAGGAAAAGAGTTAGGCACTGATTGATGAATTAATTAAGACATGTGGCTTTTGAATTGTTCAAAAGTTGTGCACCTCTTTGCATCATTCAGTTTGAGGAAGTCTTGGGAACAAGACAAAAGTGCTTACTAGATGTCTAATAAAGTGTATGTTGTGCTTTTTATTCAAGCCATTTTTTTATTTTCACTAACACCTCTTCAGATGCAATGTTTAACATATTTTAATGCATAAGTATCTTTTATACTGTGATAGCAGCCTCTACTTTCATACAAATGTAATCTAATCATCAATTGTTTGTGCAACTGTTAATGTATAGTATTTGTCTTTTCATGTATATTAATGAATGCATGTTTAATTATGGTTTTAATATGTTGGAACATTTCTCCCCAGCCCTCCACTGAAAAGAGGTTTTGGACTAAACCCAGCTGGACAAACCCAGTAAATGAAAGCAAAATAAATAAATAATAAACTACAATAAAATACACTGCTCATTGCATGAAGTTATTTTTTTCTAGGAAATAATATGATAATTTGGAATGCATAGCTTACCTTTAAGAATATCATTTATTTTAAATGTTGAATTGATAGGCTGGTCTAATGATGTGTGATTAATTTTGCAAGTAACATACGAGTCTATTTCTGCTCGAACAGTGATGTTACTTTGTACTTGATATGTCTTGTCTGCACCATATGGCTGGATATCTGGTTTGAATCCATGCAGCTCCTCCTCATTTTTCCACCAGGTAAGATTTATCTCCTTTGGGTAAAATCCAGTAGAAACGCAGCTGACGACCACGCTGCTGTTAATATCAACTCGATGTTTTGGTCCAGAGACTGATGGAGGGGAAGGTTCTGTTCAAAAATGAAATATTAAGAACTAACTTATCAGACAGAAGTAATAAATGTCGACTCATTAACTACAATATTAATGCAACGCTATTTATAATGAACATGCCTATCTGGTAATAAAATAAAAATGTATTATTACTGATGTATTCTCTCTTTAATATAAAGCACAGAATCATAAAACTTTCAAACATCACAACTTAACAATAACACATATATATATATATATATATATATATATATATATATATTTTTTTTTTTTTTTTTTTGAGTGGTACATGGTTGTGAACACATGATCTCATACAGAAATAGCACCCCTGCCTCACTGCATTATTCAAAAAGGACTAAGGTTGGGAATATACATCATATCATGTCATTTAAGATTTCCGAACTCCAGCTGCCTGATTCTCCCCCAATCTCTGAAAGTAAGTGTAACAGCACCATGCACGGCCTGCACAATTGTCCCTTACAGTTCAGGAAAACAAGAATTATTGCATCTCTTTGATCCCAAAATCTGACAGATAGAAATAGAAAATATGTATCACAAACACGTCTGACATTGCTGCAACTAAAGCAGATTTCAGTTAAAACTGCAATAATAATAATCATAACAGAAAAAAAACAAGGGAATTAAATTATATTTTTATCATGTCAGGCTAGAATTTATGAAGACATCCCTATCACATACAACAATGTTATGATAAGAATTATGTGCATGTTGTGAATTTGTAATACTTTGCAAATAATTAATTTTATACAACACTCACTGCACCATGGAGATGTAGCATAATGATGTATAAAACACCCACTGCACCATGGAGATGTAGCATAATGATGTATAAAACACCCACTGCACCATGGAGATGTAGCATAATGATGTATAAAACACCTACTGCACCATGGAGATGTAGCATAATGATGTATAAAACACCCACTGCACCATGGAGATGTAGCATAATGATGTATAAAACACCCACTGCACCATGGAGATGTAGCATAATGATGTATAAAACACCCACTGCACCATGGAGATGTAGCATAATGATGTATAAAACACCCACTGCACCATGGAGATGTAGCATAATGATGTATAAAACACCCACTGCACCATGGAGATGTAGCATAATGATGTATAAAACACCCACTGCACCATGGAGATGTAGCATAATGATGTATAAAACACCCACTGCACCATGGAGATGTAGCATAATGATGTATAAAACACCCACTGCACCATGGAGATGTAGCATAATGATGTATAAAACACCCACTGCACCATGGAGATGTAGCATAATGATGTATAAAACACCCACTGCACCATGGAGATGTAGCATAATGATGTATAAAACACCCACTGCACCATGGAGATGTAGCATAATGATGTATAAAACACCCACTGCACCATGGAGATGTAGCATAATGATGTATAAAACACCCACTGCACCATGGAGATGTAGCATAATGATGTATAAAACACACTGCACCATGGAGATGTAGCATAATGATGTATAAAACACCCACTGCACCATGGAGATGTAGCATAATGATGTATAAAACACCCACTGCACCATGGAGATGTAGCATAATGATGTATAAAACACCCACTGCACCATGGAGATGTAGCATAATGATGTATAAAACACCCACTGCACCATGGAGATGTAGCATAATGATGTATAAAACACCCACTGCACCATGGAGATGTAGCATAATGATGTATAAAACACCCACTGCACCATGGAGATGTAACATAATGATGTATAAAACACCCACTGCACCATGGAGATGTAGCATAATGATGTATAAAACACCCACTGCACCATGGAGATGTAGCATAATGATGTATAAAACACCCACTGCACCATGGAGATGTAGCATAATGATGTATAAAACACCCACTGCACCATGGAGATGTAGCATAATGATGTATAAAACACCCACTGCACCATGGAGATGTAGCATAATGATGTATAAAACACCCACTGCACCATGGAGATGTAGCATAATGATGTATAAAACACCCACTGCACCATGGAGATGTAGCATAATGATGTATAAAACACCCACTGCACCATGGAGATGTAGCATAATGATGTATAAAACACCCACTGCACCATGGAGATGTAGCATAATGATGTATAAAACACCCACTGCACCATGGAGATGTAGCATAATGATGTATAAAACACCCACTGCACCATGGAGATGTAGCATAATGATGTATAAAACACCCACTGCACCATGGAGATGTAGCATAATGATGTATAAAACACCCACTGCACCATGGAGATGTAGCATAATGATGTATAAAACACCCACTGCACCATGGAGATGTAGCATAATGATGTATAAAACACCCACTGCACCATGGAGATGTAGCATAATGATGTATAAAACACCCACTGCACCATGGAGATGTAGCATAATGATGTATAAAACACCCACTGCACCATGGAGATGTAGCATAATGATGTATAAAACACCCACTGCACCATGGAGATGTAGCATAATGATGTATAAAACACCCACTGCACCATGGAGATGTAGCATAATGATGTATAAAACACCCACTGCACCATGGAGATGTAGCATAATGATGTATAAAACACCCACTGCACCATGGAGATGTAGCATAATGATGTATAAAACACCCACTGCACCATGCAGATGTAGCGTAATGGTGTTTAGAAAACACACTGCACCATGGAAATGTAGCATAATGATGTATAAAACACCCACTGCACCATGGAGATGTAGCATAATGATGTATAAAACACCCACTGCACCATGGAGATGTAGCATAATGATGTATAAAACACCCACTGCACCATGGAGATGTAGCATAATGATGTATAAAACACCCACTGCACCATGGAGATGTAGCATAATGATGTATAAAACACCCACTGCACCATGGAGATGTAGCATAATGATGTATAAAACACCCACTGCACCATGGAGATGTAGCATAATGATGTATAAAACACCCACTGCACCATGGAGATGTAGCATAATGATGTATAAAACACCCACTGCACCATGGAGATGTAGCATAATGATGTATAAAACACCCACTGCACCATGGAGATGTAGCATAATGATGTATAAAACACCCACTGCACCATGGAGATGTAGCATAATGATGTATAAAACACCCACTGCACCATGGAGATGTAGCATAATGATGTATAAAACACCCACTGCACCATGGAGATGTAGCATAATGATGTATAAAACACCCACTGCACCATGGAGATGTAGCATAATGATGTATAAAACACCCACTGCACCATGGAGATGTAGCATAATGATGTATAAAACACCCACTGCACCATGGAGATGTAGCATAATGATGTATAAAACACCCACTGCACCATGGAGATGTAACATAATGATGTATAAAACACCCACTGCACCATGGAGATGTAGCATAATGATGTATAAAACACCCACTGCACCATGGAGATGTAGCATAATGATGTATAAAACACCCACTGCACCATGGAGATGTAGCATAATGATGTATAAAACACCCACTGCACCATGGAGATGTAGCATAATGATGTATAAAACACCCACTGCACCATGGAGATGTAGCATAATGATGTATAAAACACCCACTGCACCATGGAGATGTAGCATAATGATGTATAAAACACCCACTGCACCATGGAGATGTAGCATAATGATGTATAAAACACCCACTGCACCATGGAGATGTAGCATAATGATGTATAAAACACCCACTGCACCATGGAGATGTAGCATAATGATGTATAAAACACCCACTGCACCATGGAGATGTAGCATAATGATGTATAAAACACCCACTGCACCATGGAGATGTAGCATAATGATGTATAAAACACCCACTGCACCATGGAGATGTAGCATAATGATGTATAAAACACCCACTGCACCATGGAGATGTAGCATAATGATGTATAAAACACCCACTGCACCATGGAGATGTAGCATAATGATGTATAAAACACCCACTGCACCATGGAGATGTAGCATAATGATGTATAAAACACCCACTGCACCATGGAGATGTAGCATAATGATGTATAAAACACCCACTGCACCATGGAGATGTAGCATAATGATGTATAAAACACCCACTGCACCATGGAGATGTAGCATAATGATGTATAAAACACCCACTGCACCATGGAGATGTAGCATAATGATGTATAAAACACCCACTGCACCATGGAGATGTAGCATAATGATGTATAAAACACCCACTGCACCATGGAGATGTAGCATAATGATGTATAAAACACCCACTGCACCATGGAGATGTAGCATAATGATGTATAAAACACCCACTGCACCATGGAGATGTAGCATAATGATGTATAAAACACCCACTGCACCATGGAGATGTAGCATAATGATGTATAAAACACCCACTGCACCATGGAGATGTAGCATAATGATGTATAAAACACCCACTGCACCATGGAGATGTAGCATAATGATGTATAAAACACCCACTGCACCATGGAGATGTAGCATAATGATGTATAAAACACCCACTGCACCATGGAGATGTAACATAATGATGTATAAAACACCCACTGCACCATGGAGATGTAGCATAATGATGTATAAAACACCCACTGCACCATGGAGATGTAGCATAATGATGTATAAAACACCCACTGCACCATGGAGATGTAGCATAATGATGTATAAAACACCCACTGCACCATGGAGATGTAGCATAATGATGTATAAAACACCCACTGCACCATGGAGATGTAGCATAATGATGTATAAAACACCCACTGCACCATGGAGATGTAGCATAATGATGTATAAAACACCCACTGCACCATGGAGATGTAGCATAATGATGTATAAAACACCCACTGCACCATGGAGATGTAGCATAATGATGTATAAAACACCCACTGCACCATGGAGATGTAGCATAATGATGTATAAAACACACTGCACCATGGAGATGTAGCATAATGATGTATAAAACACCCACTGCACCATGGAGATGTAGCATAATGATGTATAAACACCCACTGCACCATGGAGATGTAGCATAATGATGTATAAAACACCCACTGCACCATGGAGATGTAGCATAATGATGTATAAAACACCCACTGCACCATGGAGATGTAGCATAATGATGTATAAAACACCCACTGCACCATGGAGATGTAGCATAATGATGTATAAAACACCCACTGCACCATGGAGATGTAGCATAATGATGTATAAAACACCCACTGCACCATGGAGATGTAGCATAATGATGTATAAAACACCCACTGCACCATGGAGATGTAGCATAATGATGTATAAAACACCCACTGCACCATGGAGATGTAGCATAATGATGTATAAAACACCCACTGCACCATGGAGATGTAGCATAATGATGTATAAAACACCCACTGCACCATGGAGATGTAGCATAATGATGTATAAAACACCCACTGCACCATGGAGATGTAGCATAATGATGTATAAAACACCCACTGCACCATGGAGATGTAGCATAATGATGTATAAAACACCCACTGCACCATGGAGATGTAGCATAATGATGTATAAAACACCCACTGCACCATGGAGATGTAGCATAATGATGTATAAAACACCCACTGCACCATGGAGATGTAGCATAATGATGTATAAAACACCCACTGCACCATGGAGATGTAGCATAATGATGTATAAAACACCCACTGCACCATGGAGATGTAGCATAATGATGTATAAAACACCCACTGCACCATGGAGATGTAGCATAATGATGTATAAAACACCCACTGCACCATGGAGATGTAGCATAATGATGTATAAAACACCCACTGCACCATGGAGATGTAGCATAATGATGTATAAAACACCCACTGCACCATGGAGATGTAGCATAATGATGTATAAAACACCACTGCACCATGGAGATGTAGCATAATGATGTATAAAACACCCACTGCACCATGGAGATGTAGCATAATGATGTATAAAACACCCACTGCACCATGGAGATGTAGCATAATGATGAATAAAATACACACTGCACCATGGAGATGTAGCATAATGATGTATAAAACACCCACTGCACCATGGAGATGTAGCATAATGATGTATAAACACCCACTGCACCATGGAGATGTAGCATAATGATGTATAAAACACCCACTGCACCATGGAGATGTAGCATAATGATGTATAAAACACCCACTGCACCATGGAGATGTAGCATAATGATGTATAAAACACCCACTGCACCATGGAGATGTAGCATAATGATGTATAAAACACCCACTGCACCATGGAGATGTAGCATAATGATGTATAAAACACCCACTGCACCATGGAGATGTAGCATAATGATGTATAAAACACCCACTGCACCATGGAGATGTAGCATAATGATGTATAAAACACCCACTGCACCATGGAGATGTAGCATAATGATGTATAAAACACCCACTGCACCATGGAGATGTAGCATAATGATGTATAAAACACCCACTGCACCATGGAGATGTAGCATAATGATGTATAAAACACCCACTGCACCATGGAGATGTAGCATAATGATGTATAAAACACCCACTGCACCATGGAGATGTAGCATAATGATGTATAAAACACCCACTGCACCATGGAGATGTAGCATAATGATGTATAAAACACCCACTGCACCATGGAGATGTAGCATAATGATGTATAAAACACCCACTGCACCATGGAGATGTAGCATAATGATGTATAAAACACCCACTGCACCATGGAGATGTAGCATAATGATGTATAAAACACCCACTGCACCATGGAGATGTAGCATAATGATGTATAAAACACCCACTGCACCATGGAGATGTAGCATAATGATGTATAAAACACCCACTGCACCATGGAGATGTAGCATAATGATGTATAAAACACCCACTGCACCATGGAGATGTAGCATAATGATGTATAAAACACCCACTGCACCATGGAGATGTAGCATAATGATGTATAAAACACCCACTGCACCATGGAGATGTAGCATAATGATGTATAAAACCCCACTGCACCATGGAGATGTAGCATAATGATGTATAAAACACCCACTGCAACATGGAGATGTAGCATAATGATGTATAAAACACCCACTGCACCATGGAGATGTAGCATAATGATGTATAAAACACCCACTGCACCATGGAGATGTAGCATAATGATGTATAAAACACCCACTGCACCATGGAGATGTAGCATAATGATGTATAAAACACCCACTGCACCATGGAGATGTAGCATAATGATGTATAAAACACCCACTGCACCATGGAGATGTAGCATAATGATGTATAAAACACCCACTGCACCATGGAGATGTAGCATAATGATGTATAAAACACCCACTGCACCATGGAGATGTAGCATAATGATGTATAAAACACCCACTGCACCATGGAGATGTAGCATAATGATGTATAAAACACCCACTGCACCATGGAGATGTAGCATAATGATGTATAAAACACCCACTGCACCATGGAGATGTAGCATAATGATGTATAAAACACCCACTGCACCATGGAGATGTAGCATAATGATGTATAAAACACCCACTGCACCATGGAGATGTAACATAATGATGTATAAAACACCCACTGCACCATGGAGATGTAGCATAATGATGTATAAAACACCCACTGCACCATGGAGATGTAGCATAATGATGTATAAAACACCCACTGCACCATGGAGATGTAACATGATCAGCTTTAATAATTGGCTTAATTACTGGTGTCATTCTAAGGGGATCCAATGTCTGTCTGCCTGGGATGACATGCTTGACAAGCCACGCTGTTTCACAAGGGACAGCTTGCACATGTCACCCCTGGGCTTCCGGATATTGGCAAAGGCTCTTGCCAGCCCCATAGTGCCTTTTTTAGGCAAGGCTCAAATGATAAACCTACTGCCCTATTAAACAAAAATGGAGAAAAACTAAGGGTAATACTTCTCAATGCCAGAAGTCTAAACCTCAAGATGCATGCCCTCGAAGCCCTTCTCAGTATGGAGAACATCGATGTCTGTGCTGTGACTGAAACCTGGTTCAAGGCTCCTGAGAGCACCCCAGTACTATCAGGTTATACCTCATATCATGCGTTCCGGCACCAAAATCCGGACCGAACCACAAAAGGAGGGGGAGTATCCATATTCATAAAGGATACCCACACCTCCAGGTTAGTGGCAATGCACAAAGCATCGGAGACCATCCAGGTGCAATTAACCATAGGTAAAACTGCCCTACAGTTTGTAACATGCTACAGACCACCTTCTCAAACTCAGGAAACCCACACAGCCTTCCTGAAGACACTGGAGAGTATGAATGTCTCTCCAAACACCATCATATTGGGTGATTTCAACTACCCAAACATAGACTGGGAACATTACTCAAGCCCCAACACCCTAGCCCAAAGGTTCCTTGAGTTCATAAACTCAAATGCTATGGAACAACTAGTCACCATTCCCACAAGAGGAGAAAATATACTAGACCCGATCATCACAAAGATGGGGACAAAATGCTCCACACCGGAAGTATATCCCTCATTGGTGCGATCAGACCATAAATTAATCTCACTGGAGATCCACATCCGCCCCACCCCAGCAAAAAAGACCACAGTGAAGAACTTCTCAAAAGCAAACTTCACACTTCTTAAGACTGGAGTGGTATCCTTCAAGGCCCCCGAGCCAGTGGAAACCACAACCCACGCTGCTGAAACCCTTACAAATGCCTTCTACGAGCACCTCCAGCAATGTATGGATCAAACAATCCCTAATAAAATCAAGACCCTTTCCACCAAAGGCAGGCACCCAGTCTGGTGGACCCCAGCCATAAACAAACTCTACAACAAGAGGAGAAAGCTACTACATGACAGAGCAAAATCCCTAAAAGGGAAGGCATCTCTGATCAATACTAGCAAAAAACTACGATCACTCATAAAATCATCCAAGGCCAACTTTGAGAGAAAAATCACTAATGACACAAAAGACAATCATAAAGCCTTCTTTAGCTATGTTAGAAACCTGGGTGGAAACTCCCAGATATGCTCAGAATTTGTCCAAAATGATAAAAAAATCACTGAACCCACAGACATTGCCAACATCCTGGCAGACAGGTTCAGTGCAAATTTCTCCCCTCCCCCAAAGGAGAAATATCTATCCCACCAGAGTCTAGCCTCCCAAACATCTCAGATGCCCAGGTGAGAGCTGCTCTCTCTAAAGCAAAAAACACAGCATCAATGGGACCGGACGGTGTCCCCGGCTGTGTGCTACACGAACTCAATGAGGAACTAAACCCACACATAAGGCTGCTGTTTAATCTTAGCCTTACTACAGGATACGTACCAAAGAATGGCATACGGCAACTGTGGTCCCACTCCACAAAGGTGGTGCTTCTACGGACCCTGGAAATTACCGCCCCATAAGCTTGACGAGCCTTGTCTGCAAAGCTATGGAGAGGATCATAATGGAACTCATAAATAAAGACATTGGGGACCTACAGACACTGGATCCTACCCAATTTGGCTTTGTCAAGGGCAGATCCTGCCTCTTGAACTTGGTCGACTTTTTCGAAACAGTCACTAAGGCCATTGATGAGGGTAAGGCAGTTCACACAGCCTACCTTGACCTAGCAAAAGCGTTCGACACAATACCCCACTCGGGCATCATAGAAAAGCTCACCAGCTTAGATGTAAACCCATATGTCACAAGATGGGTTGCAAACTGGCTCAAGGACAGAACACACAGGGTTAGAGTTGCTGGTGCCATGTCAGACTCTAAGCCGGTCATGAGCGGTGTCCCACAGGGCTCAGTCCTGGGCCCCCTCTTGTTCGGCATTTATTTTTCTGAAGTGCAGGCAAACATAGGGGGATTTTGGCTGACAAAATTTGCAGATGACTGCAAACTGGGCACCATAATTGACACTCCATCAGACACAGACATCCTCCAGAGAGGTCTCATAGAAATGGATAACTGGTGCCTGAGCCATGGCCTTAAGCTAAATGCCAAAAAATGTATAGTCATACCCTTTGGGAAAAACAAGGTAACCCCTAATTACCACATAGGTGGTAATCCATTAAACACAGAAGAAGTTATCAGGGACCTGGGGACCCAAGTTGACAGTAACCTCTCTTTTGACACTCACATTGCCAAAGTGGTTAGGAAGACCTTCTACATTGCCCACCTGATCATGAAGGGATTCACATCCAGATCAGGAGAGGTCATTGTACCCCTGTACTCTTCACTTATCAGACCAATGATTGAGTACAACGCCCCATTCAGAATGTACCTTACCCGACACCTGCAGCAGTTGGAAAGACCCCAAAAGTTCCTCACCAAAAGGATAAAGGGGCTCAAACATATGTCATACGATGCCCGACTGAAGAAACTCCAGCTCTATTCAGTCGCATACCGTCTGCTCAGAGGTGATCTGTGCCTGACATACAAGGCCATGTCCAACCCAGAATTAATGGACATGCTCCACCTCAAAAATCCAAATCCACCAGAGCCACGAGCAAGAGACTTAAACCTCAACACAGATATAAATAGGATGTGCTGGAGGGACAGATTCATCACCCAGAGACTCCCTACACTATGGAACAGAATCCCAGTCCATGTGAGGCAGAGCCCCTCACTGACTCTGTTCAAGAGAAATCTTGACGAATGGATGGGAGATCGTAGGTTTACCCCAGGAATCATCTCTGTATCACTTCTGGACAGAGGCACAGCAAACTAATGGGTATAGTATTCTCATCCTAAGGGGTGGTGAAAGCCACACACACTCTGGCTAGGCTTATAAATGCCCTAGGGCAGATAGCCTAGTATGAACCTATGAACCTATGATCCATAATGATGTATAAAACACCCACTGCACCATGGAGATGTAGCATAATGATGTATAAAACACCCACTGCACCATGGAGATGTGGCATAATGATGTATAAATACCCACTGCACCATTGAGATGTAGCATAGTGATGTATAAAATATGCACTGCACCATGGCGATGTAACATAATTATGCAAGCATTGCGACAAACCATGGTTTTGTATGAGGTTCTGCAGCAGTTGCATGGAGAAATGTGGTGTTATAATAGTAACCATTAGAAACATGCTGTGCATTTTTAGTGCTCAGAACAGCATTATTATTATTATTATTATTATTATTATTATTATTATTATTATTACAACACTCACCTCAGCTCAGAGCTATGTAGGATAATAACACTAAGCATTACAAAGAGGTAGTGCATTTTCAGTGCTTAGATGAATATTTCTCTTTAACATACACACACACTGGAGAGAAGATAAAATTAGCAATAAAAGGAGAGTAGTATTGCTGGAACTGAATTCATCCTCAAGTCTTGGTGAATACCTTCAATAGGTGGACCCTGTTTTTACAAAATCTCACCAAGATGACACTCATGTATAGGCTGCATTTTATATAGTATATGTCATGCACAGAAGTTTGTTAAAAATAAAAAGACAGGTGGGTAAACAAGTCCCAGTATAAAAATCAAAATGCTAAATCCTGGTATGTGCACTGGTATCAGGACTGGAAAAATTACAGTGTAAAATCCTTAAGACATAGAAACATTCATACAATGGGAATAGGCCAGGCTCAGGGGGATAATGTTAACCATGTTGTAGAAGGAAGCAGTAGTCCACAAAAACCACAAAAACCTGACAGGTCAAAAAAGAGCCATAAGGATGATAGAGTGGACTATTAAGGATGAAATTATATAATGTTACTATTATGCAAAAAGCCTAGAATTTCCTTATAGGAGATATTCAAAAAGATTAAGAGATAAATTCGAAGAAAGAAAAATTCCTGCACAAGAAAAAGCTTTCAGAAGCTTTAAATGAAAATTTGATTTTATTAATACAACAAATCCATGCAAAGCAGAAAGCCAAACTAATTGATAAAAAATCAACTCCAAAGACGTTTGAAAAGAAATACAGGCAAAGGCACCCAGATATGAAAAATGTCACAATATAAAAAATAAGATCTCTACAGCAGAAGATTAATAAATTAAGGAGTTAAACAAATAGAAGCTGAAGTTATAGAATATGTATGAAGTGAAGGATTTAACAGAGAAAGTCTAATAAATGTTATGTCACAGGATTATAGAACAATGAGTCCTCAAAGTAAGGAGAAACATGTCATGGTCATGGGAAAGAAAACTAAATTTATTATGGTGAAATATGCATGCAAAGGAGGAAGCAAGGCTTAACAATACAAACAAGCAGCACCAAAGATATTTGAAGAGAAATACAGGCAAAGACATCCAGATATGGAAAATTTCACAATACAAAAAAATAACAAACAAAGGGGAAAAGTAGAAAGGATGAGTAATGGAGATGTTGGAGAAATAGAAACTGAAGTTATGGATTACTTGCAAAGTGAACAATTTAGTGTATAAAATCCATCTCAGGTAATGTCACAACATAATGGAAACATGAGTCCAGAAATTAAGGAGAAACAGACTGAACAGAAAGCATCCAATCACCTGTCATGTGAAGATGCTTTGGAGCCTTCAGTAGAAAACCAGTACAAAAGTTCAAATGGAGTTGCACAGCAAGGGAAGGAGCAGGAAGCAGTGACAACTCTGACTCAGTTAATGTTGTGGAGTGATAGGCCAGTGAGTTCCCATATGAAACAGCAACAGATGACACAGGATGCAGCTGAAGAGAATATGTCACAGGAAGATGTTCTGAAACTTTTTGTAAACTGCCAGCAGGAAAAAGAGAGCAAATAATGTACCCTCAGTCAAGGGAGCCCGCAGGATTTTTTGCAGGGGGGTGCAAACACAAGCCCCGCCCACACTGCCCCACCCCCTATGCTGCCCCGCCAACTCACCCCCCACCCCCACCCACGCAGCCATTCCAGTGTCCCATTACTTTGCTATTTCTCCCCATTTTATAGAAATTGTTCAAATCTGTGTGCATACTTGTTTTATGCTTTACTTCTACAATGACTACAGATATCTGGATTTCATTTACAACTTTTATTTCAAATTTTATAGCACAAACACTGACAGACATTTACTAAACGTAAACAAAGCAATAGTCTTACAATGAAAACAGACTTAGCATTAAAACTTCTCTACCTTTGAAACCCACATTCACTGAAACAGCATCAAAACCCACATTTCATGAACATGCATCTGGCCAGTAGCAGGGTAAGTTTACCTTTGGCCAGTTTCCAAATCATAGGCTCCTTGCACACATTTTTAGAAACATGCAAGAGTTCTTCGATTCACCTTCCTGACTATTATACTACATAATTGAATTATATCCCTTGTATAACACAGCACCACTTGTTAGAGTGCGTTTTAAATTTATAGTTCTGAGTATCTTTCCTTTAAGCAATGAAACAAATCATATGAACCAATAATGACAGCCTGCCCAATTCAGAACATTTCAACCATAAAGGAACACTCAAACTTCTGTCATAAAATCCACCAATATCAATCAGTATGCAGAATCTCTGCAGAAGTAAAAGTCATCTGAATAATTCCACATTAAAGAGATCTGAAACCAATGAAGAGGTTGTTGCTAGAAAAAAAACTTTATATTTCAGTGTTTCATTTACAAATTCAGTGCCTGTTGCCCTTGAAGAATAAATTGCATGTGCTACATGAAAATAAATGGTAAGTTGATATATTGCAATAGGGAATGGGTGGCAGGCTGAAAAGTAGGTTCATAGTTATTAGGTGTCTCATCCAAAAGAGGACATACTAAGAACTGCAGTACCATACCCCCTTAAAATACAAATGTACATGCTGTATGAATAGAACCTACAGCCCTTTGCATCAAGATACATGTATGCTACCTGCTGTGCTAACACTGCTTTAAAATTCTATACCACAATAATGATACCATTTGCTAAACAAAACAGTTGCACATAAATTCCACCTGTTAGAACTAACTAGGGCATTTCTCTGTCACACACACACCTCAACTTCAGTGCAAGAAATACGTAAATAGATTAAGTTACAACAACTGTAAACTCTGTGACCATGGTGTGCATTTGTTTTTGACAGAAAGGTATAAGGGAACTCATGGCTATATATATAGTTGAATCTCTCTGTACTGAAGTACTCCCTACCATGATGCTGCTTAACTAGTGTGTTTGCATTCAGAAACTTACAGTTTTTATACTGAATTTTTATAGCTACATGAATGAGAAAATAACCAATTTCCTTTTCAGAGCCTAAGCTAAAAAGTTCACTCCTTACAAGCACTGCTTGCCCTGGAAAACACACACACACACACACACACACACACACACACACACACACACACACACACACACACACATATATATATATATATATATATATATATATATATATATATATATAAATATATGCATCAGAGACCTAGTTCAAGACCGATGGCAGCACTCCTTTAATGCAGGATTTCAATACCTGCCACAAGTTCAGGCCTATCACCTGAGATGAAAAGGTGATGGTGTCTACATATTCTTAAAGAACATTTCATCTCCAGACTTGCTAGGTGAGATAATGACGTGGAATTCCTCTGCATCCAACTTAGCATTAACAAAACTCCTTACTGTGTCATACCTAACAATGGTCCCCTCTATGTTCCCCATCAGTCCATATCTCCTAACTAATATGGTGTCCCTATGCATTAAGCCAACACCATTATTCTAGTAGTCGTCAATCACATTTTCTCCCAAAATTGCCATTTTGAGGAAGGATTATTAGGGGAGAGAAACATTTTGAGCCAAAATTGGGGACAATGGAGAGGTTTGGATATTCCCAATTCTACAAAGCGATTTGCCCATACCTCTCAACCTCTTAATGCAGGAAATCTGGACAAGGCTAAATATATTGGAGGAACATACAAACACTACTAAAAATTGCTCTTGTATAAACTTGACAGTTGATAGAATAACAGGTCTTGCATTAGCATGCATTTTTTTGAAGGTTATGACGTCTGAAACTCAAATGTCTGTCATTTAGTGACTTCATTGCATGAGGAACAAACCAAAAATAAGAAGCAAATATCTATTCATTCTGCAAAGATATGGACAACTGAGAGGTATAGTTCAACCAGGGCTGTCTGAGTTTGCTCCAGTATCACATAGTCCCAACACATCAATGAACCAAACACAAAAATACACAAAAACATACTCGGAGGCTCTAAATAAAAATCTACCTAAGCAACAGAGATCTCCAAAGCAGACAAAGCAAACGCCAACTCAAAACAAAACATGCACAACACATAGCCCACAAAGTCAGTGTGCCAAGCAGCCACAGCCCTAAAGGCTGAATAACACACCTGATACTCTTGTAATAGGTGCCTATTGTCAGACACACTGACGTCCCGCTCACCAGGCTGAATAAAGAGAAGGTCACGGTGAGCTGCCTGTCGGGTGCTAGGATCCGCCACATGTGGTTGGATGCTTCAGTCATGACATACGAGCAACAAGTAAAGATGTATGACACTTCACTCCAGCCTGGTGCATTATTACTATCTCTACATCTTGTGCAAAGTTCACTGCTACACTTTATTCAAAGTACTGGTGACAATGCCAACTCATACAGCAAGGCAGCTTTTAATGAAAAAGGCTGACACAGAGAAATGGAAGAAAACAAAGTGGAATAAAGTGGCATTGTACATATGATGAAACCTGCATGCTGACATGTGTATGGAAGGCTATTACATCAGCACTACTTGAATGAAAGGATCAAGCCTTTACAAAAGTGATGCAAGTAGCAAAATGAGTAAACAAATTATCACATTTGGGCAAAAATTTGAAGTGAGTTTTGTGTACAGAAAAGTCATCTTAAGGCAGCAAAAAAGCTTTTACAAACATGGCTAGGGTTATACAGGGTCATCTGTACAGGGTGAAATGAAATCAAAATATAAAAGGCTAATAATGGTAGCCCAGGATAATTGACTACATAGACATTGGTTTACAAAATCTATTGCACACGTGGGAGAAACAGACAAAATGCAAGTTCTGTAAAACTGAATTGGAAACAGTTGCACACCTTGTTGCTGGGTGTGATACACTCATGCCAGAGGGAATGTATAGTGAAAGGCATAGTAATCTGGCAGGACTGTTGCACTGGGGATTGTGCAAACACTACAATATAGTAGGAGCTGAGAAGCATTGCAAACACAAACTGCAAAGCAGTATAAAGGATGATGAAGTTTATATCAAATGAGATCACCCATGACCAACAGTTCAAAAAATAGATGAGAGAAAACCAGATATACTAGTCCATGAAAAAAAGACAAAAGTAACACTGATCATCAAAATTGCTACACTCAGTGATTACAGTGTCTTGTGTACCAAGAAAGATGAAGTCATAGAATACCAGTGTCTGCAGGCAGAAATAAGAGCGATGTGGAAGAAAGATACCCAGACAGTTCCGATAATAGTAGGAGCAACAGGTCTAATAAAAATGTACGGCTACAGAATTACCAATAAGTGTCAGTTTACCACAAGCCGTTCCTAATGATAAGCAAATTCAACACTCACTTCGATTGTAAAATAGATGTTGTTTATTATAAAAATAAGAAACAAACAATAAAAATTCAAACTGACACCATGAGTTAAGCATTAAGCATTATAATTAAGCAACATTTATAATGTTGTACTGCCCAACATCCCAAGAATTGAATACTATTATTCATAAATATTGGTACTTAGTAACTAATGACCCAAGTATATCAGAAATTATGGTTGAACAACCTGGAATAGTATACAAGATGGGAAAGAATATAAAAAGGTTACTGGGTCAGCAATTACCAATCCATAGGATAAAAAGTAATGGAAGGGAGAATCATACCAGTAAATGTGGTAGTTGTAATCAATGCAAATTTATTAATGAAAGTAAAGAGGTGGTGATCCAAAATATATTAAAACCAGAGTGAGATTCATTAAAGGGAATTGTAATACGAAAATGGTTATCTATATTGCGTTATGTAAAGAATGCTCTAGTTTTTATGTTGGTAAGACAGAGAGATGTCTGAAAAGATATATATATGAACATGTCTACAATATTAAGAAAAAAGATACTACCAACACACTTTATAGACACACAGAAATGAAAGGACACACAGAAGGATTCAAATTTGCTATTGTTGATATCAAACAGGACCCACGAGGTGGTGATGTGAAAACATTACTAAGTTTTAAGGAGGTATGGTGGCAGTTAAAATTAGATGCTACCACATTACCAGGATTGAATGACTATTTCCGTAAACCCATTTTATCCATACAATAGAGATTACAGTATTGCATACATCTTACTATTCCAACCTCTTGTACATCTGAGATTTTGGAGATGACACATGTGGGACATTAAAGAGTTAGGGGGGTGTGATGTCCCAAGGGGCACACAATATCACAACACAGGACACATGTATCACACTCAATATAGTCTGTTTATGAATGTGTATATTCAGTTTGTGAATTTTTAATTGGTTATAGCATGTGGCCAGTTGGATGTATACATATTACAGCCTATTACACTTTATAACCACATTACCATCACACACACACACACACACACACACACATATATATATATATATATATATATATATATATATATATATATATTTAGTTTTTTTACACATTTTTTATATATTTTTTCACATAAGATGTTTTTACAAGCATTACTTTTCATTCTTGTATGGTTATTTTATTTTTCTAACTATTTATTCAAATAGGTAGGAATATTCTTCATACAGTGGGTGTATATAATAGGAGTCAGTTCGGTGCTTTATAAAATGGGAGACATCATTCTGTTCATAGTATTTCACATTAAATTAGGCTTGGTGAAATATGATCACGGCTTTTCAAATAGTGCCCGGTGACCAGTTCGGTCCACTGTTCTATAGCTTAAGGACTATGTTTTTGAAACTGCTACTTTTTAGTCACACAAATGTTTGTGAAATCATGATCAACGCTCTTCTAAGAGTGCTTTGACATCAATGCGGTCTGTTTTGTGCATTTGTAATAGTAGCTGCTAGTTTCCTAACTATGTGAAAAACATTTCTAAAAGTGTTTATAAATTTCAATCTTACCCAGTATTATTAGTAGTGCTCACTATACTTGCCATGGGAACCTTCCAGAGACAAAATGGGAACAGAATGGCTATCAGACTTCCACCTCAAGGATACTTGAACTGTTCCTAGCATACTCGGCATATGTGGCTCAGGGGTCTATATCATAAGAGCAAAAGTTCAAAAGAATGAAACACTTAATCAAAAATGCACAAACATCGAACTTTATATTGTGGGGAGCTGCGCCCTCTACACCCCCCACTAAATATATATTCCAACTACAAGGTCGCACTACATTGAGGAAAGGGCAAACATTCCTATCCTCACTGTACTGCAACCCCAGAAAAAGCATTTCTATGTCCGGCATTTTCGATCATAAGAGCATTCGCTCTTTTGAACTTTTGCTCTTATGATATAGACCTGTGGATCAGTATATTTATCAGCCAGTGTTGCCTCAGGGCACAGCCAAAAACCATGTGTGCCTTGTATGGTAGGGCATCATTTCATAATGTGCTTGGTGCAATAGATTGCACCCATATTGCCATTAGGACCCCATCTAGACCACAGGGCTAGCAGTATTGGAGCAGGAAGGGCAGCCATTCCAACAACTGCCAGGTAGTGTGTGATGCATGGAGGTTGCATCATTAACATGTCAGCCCAGCCTCATAGCAATGTCTACGATTATGACTGCTAGCTTATGAGCATACTGTACTGCCTCTTATTATGTGGTTGGATTTGACATGGTCTCCTTGTTGATAAGTGCAAACTTTTTCTAGTCATACTAATTTAAATAGGTATAGACTGTAAAAGCTATTACTGAGTAAAATTCCTCCTTTTTTTTGTTTTGTCTCCCCTCTTTGTTTTGTAGTTGATGCAGGTTACTCACCAAAACTTTGGCTAACAACAGCAGTCCATAACCAGAAGGGAGCTACTGAAAAGCACTTCAACACTGCCCTGCCTCAGACATGGATTATCATTGAGCAGGTTTTTGGCCTGCTGAAACCCTGTTTATATTGCCTGGTGGAGTCTAGGATAACTTTCGGTATGAGCTACTACTGCATGAAGGATGTTTATCACACATTGCATTCTGCACATCAAGATCATGTCGCTATGGGAAATGAGGGGGAGTAACGGATAAAGATGGAAGGCATCACCCAGAACCAGAGATAAAGACAGAATACATTAATGAAGGTGAGACTAAAAACATCAGAAAGGATAGAGAGGGAAGGAAAATTCAAGGGAAAATTTAACAAATGCAACAAAGATGGGGTATGGTCAGAGAAACTGTTGGGTGAGGGGAGGTAGAAGGGCTGGTCAGGGGCCTAATAAAAAAACTGAAGCAAAAGAAAAGGGGGAGATTAAGGACAATACAGTAAATGCCTAGGACCATTTCAAGCCCTCTTGGAAAGGCTAGATTCTTTTAAAAAGAGACTTGCCAATCCCTTCCTTTCTAATTAGTGATTTATGATCTCCATGGCATCTCTTAAAGATGATTTCAATAGGAGATCACATGCCCAAATATGGATAAGAGTTCTCTAAGTACCTACTTAAGTGATTCAGGAGCCGCTGTAAGCAATATCATCCAGTTACACCTTGGAACAAAACCAATACACTTGCAAGGCTTTGGAGGGAAAATCTCTTGAGCCCAGATAAGTCACCCAATAGAAAAAATAGATGAGTCTCTGGATCTCAAATGCAAAACATTATCTGGAGCAACATACTTAAAAGTAGAGGATATATCATTGATTAATGCAATAGAGAATAACTTAAAGAACCAGTACAGAATAAGTTATTTCTAAGGTTCTGTGTACATATAGTATCAAGGACGTGTATAAGGAAATTATATCTTAGTAGAACTACTAAAGACATCTTTCCCTGGATTTGTTTACCTAATATATTGCTATCAAAATATCTTTGCCAGAAACAAAAATGATTTGAGTTGGTACCCAACTCATTTTTAAGGTGAGGAAAGGCTCTATAAACCTGTTATACAATATGCAATAAAAAGGGAATCAGAAAATGCTACCTTAAATTTAAAGAGGAGGCTACCTTAAACACAGTAGAGATGCACAAGGTATTTTACAAAAGTTATATTTCCCTACAAAAAGTCTTTACTGGCCAGTACAAAAGAATAGATGATAGTTATCAGCTGACAGCTGATTATAGAAAGTTAAACAAACAGTTCCTCGACCACTCCTATTGATGTGCAATGTGTCTGATCTTATTTATCAGATTCGAGACAACATAAAAATGTTCCGTACTGCATGTGAGAGATGGAGTTTGGAGTATCACTCTGGATAAAAATTTGCATTTACCATACCTCACCAACAATAAACTTGGACGTGAATGCCTCAACATTTTCAGGGTTGAAACTTAATCCCAAAAACTGTCTGCTAAGGAAGTCCTCTATTAATTTCTTAGGAGTGGCTGTGATTGCAGGTCCAGTCATTATTAGTGAGGACAAAACATTACATAGCTAATAAAATAAGGGTCCACTCCCTGCCACTGTTACAGGGTTAAGGTAGGCTTGGATTATCTAAAGATTTGTAAGAGAATGGATTTAGAATATACTGGCAAAACAAAAGAAATAAGAAGAAAGATGAGCATCTTAAGTGGGATTGAGATCAGCATCCTAACTTGTAAGTTCACACAACACACACTTACTCTAAAAGTGTCCCATCTTCCGCTCGTTTCCTCCCGCTTGCGAATCCATCCATTTCAGTTCCCACTCGCTCATGGTCCCATTTTCCGCTTGCGAACCTCAAAACCGTTCGTCCATGTTAGTTCCCGCTTGCAAAACTTGAAAATAGGCGCGTGGTGATGTCAGCACGCCCGCGACCGTTCTTCTTAAAGAAGAACGCATGATGTCAGCATGGACTTCTTTCTTCTTAAAGAAGAACGTCCAAAAAAAAAAAAAAACTTTTTTTTAAAATTATAACATTAGTCAGCCGATTCCAGGGGGGTGCAAGTGCACCCCCTTGCACCTACCTGCAGGCGCCCTTGCCCTCAGTTTAGAAGAAAAAGATCCAAGGGATGAGTTGCTTGATTTAATAGTGATGGATAGACATATTAAGATCAATGAAAGAAGTAGATTACAGAAAGTAAATAAGACCCAAAATGGGATATATTACTATCCAGCTAAATTAATAACAGATAAAGTCTTATCACTAAAATGCAGAGCAGTAAAGGAAAGGAAGAGAAGAAAAAATGCCACCATGGAAGCACTGAACAGAGAAAACTGTAAAGTAATTAGGACAAGAAGTGTCACTGTTAGAAGAGTATAGAAGAAGGAACAGATCAACAAAAATACTTAGAGAAGTAATAGTA